>NC_057813.1:535923763-536156434 GCF_018294505.1 Triticum aestivum | reverse complement strand
TGATAGATTGGATTCTGCCTGCGACGACGTGCCACGCACGGTGTCCTTTACTTCTGCTGCTGGTGCTTTGATGGGTGGATGGTGGCGGCTATACCGCCGGCGTCACGAATTTTAAAAACTGAACCGTGAGGCGATCTGTCGATCAAGGACAGCAGCGATTGGCGCACTTATTACCGAAGGTCGGGAAGATCAGATCCGGGACTATTATAAATTTTTGATTTGATGATAGTGACATTGGGCGATCCATGTGCACAAAATCACCCATGTGGAAATCCGCAAAAAAAAAAATCACCCATGTAGGGGTAGAATAGAGATACGTACTCCACGGTGAACAGTGGCCGGTGGATGCAGCTGGTTATGCACTTGTCTTCGAGGCATCATTTTCTTTTCTTTTTAGCGAAAGAGGCGTCATTTTTCTTCCATGCTATGGTCTTTTTTCCAAATGAGCGTTGACACGGTTGCAATTTGCAGATCGTTTTTCCTGGAGAAGTCCATCTTTTCGACCATTCTCGCCATGCTGAGCCATCAAAGACGACCACGACAGAGAGCGAGCCGCATTATCAGCAGGTCGTCAGTTGTTAGCTTGATTCCCAGTTTACCATGTGCCCAACCGTCAATGCAGCGGCTTGAGAAAGAAACCTTTAGAGTTGATTTTTTGTCTGTTTGTTTCGAGGAATGTAGTAAGTAGGTACTTGAAAGTGATCGCATCAGTACTGATAATTTAGTTTAACCATGTGTGCGTGTCCCTGTCGAAATGAGCTGTTGAACTTGATGGTCCCGCCGTGGTTAGCACATGGCGTAACAGTGTACTCCCTCCGTAAACTAATATAAGAGCATCTAGATTACTATTTTAGTGATCTAAACACTCTTATATTAGTTTACAGAGGGAGTACAACTTGACGAGATGGAAGGTGCGGCCAGCCAGCTGCTCAAATTCTCTCTGCAGGGAAATTTCCCATGACAAAGAGTCGTAGCACCGAAGGAGTAGCCGGGACACGTTAGATTGTCCGAAGATTGCATCGTGACACCGCCAGTTAAACTGAAGCCAAACCACAGCGTCCCTTTGCAATGTCAGCGATTGAAAGAAAGTACAAAAACGATAATGCAATTGACAGAGACCACAGATAAAGTATGGGGTAATATATACTTCAGCAAGCAAAACAGAACAAAGCCCTAAGAATATATTTGTAGATTAACATGCTATATAATCATATCTCAAGTAACTCCAAAAACCAATCTACGTAGCAATGAACAAGCAACCAAAGCACAAGGGAGCAGCTTTAGCACTGCAGCACGTCTTGCCTGCCTCACGAAACAACATCGTTATGTGACAATAGAGTCAGCAGAAGGTGGCTTCACATACATGTTGACTATTTGTAGTACTAACATAACAACACGTGCTCATTCCATTCGCGATGAAGCTTCATATTTTTGTTTTTGCTGTTCAATATATTTACTGGCCAGTCGATGAGTTACAATCAAAGGCTAATAATCTGGAATGGACGCAAAGGTATACCCTGGCGCTCCTCTCCATGAATAGTATGCAACTCGGGTCTCATAAAATCCTGCATAAGCAATGTAAATATGTACACGTAAGAATTATATACTCGTTTGGAAAGAGGAACAGTTTATAGATGAGATGCTTAAGAGCGAGATAATTTGTTTCCAGCGTAACAGTAGAGATGCAGAAGAATGGGAAAAGTTCTGTTTTCAGCATAATAATTGAGATGCGAAAACAGGCCTGTTTCGTCTAAAATGGAAGAGCCTATACCAGTTACAGTTATATATCAACAGTAAAACTTGTCTTACATACTCCAGTAATGCAAGTGGACACATTATTTTTATGGTAATGTTACCTGGCGAATGGTCGCCAGGAACACCCCCAGCGAACGCCCCACACGCCACTCGATCAAGATCTGACGGTGGCAGTTTTTGGATGAAAACTGCACTAAAATTAAACAAATGCCATCCCCAAAGACACTAAAACTGCCACCCCGGCAGTTCGCAAATGCCACCCCTAGCTGGCGAACGGTCGCCAGCTAAAGGGGTCCTATTTTTATGGAAAGTATATACATATGTAATGAGAAGAGAAAAAACTGCACCATGCTTAATTGCTCCAGTGGTGCAAGTGGCCATTGTTTACGTAGGAAGTTTTTACAGGAAGCATATGAAAGTGGCCATTGTTTTTATAGGAATATTTATCGAATAATTTGAATAAGACAATATTCACCCTGGAAGATGAAACATTGGCATATCAATCACAATATGGAAACTGAAGTGATATAGTTGTATAATTGACATACCAGGAAGAAAGGCAAGGATACCCAGGAACAATAGACCATACACCTGAGTGCTATCACCCTCCATGTGACCTGTGAATATAAAATACGAAAGGAACAGAAGAGAGCTTCCCAGGAAGAGGAGGAATAATGCTAGGGCAATCGACTTCCACGGGATCCTCCTCAAGGATTTTGGGGTGTATGTGAACCGACGGTCAATATTGTCCTCATCCCTGTCCTCCGTAGGAAGAACAGAATAAGGAATGTTGCGTCTGGCCGCCATACTGCAGTATCAGCATTGGAAACACATACAGTGAGTACAAGTACAAAAAATGACCAAAGTTATACAAGATAAGACAGAACAGCTGAGAAATGACTAATATGAAACCACGAAATATGAAATCATCACCAAAGGATGAAGAAAACAGAGAAATGCCATTCTCAGAAAGAAACTGAGAAGTAGCTATTTTCGCCAATATAGGCTGCATGAATCACTTAGGGGCTGTTTGATTGCTACCCTGAGCAACGTGCCTGAGAGTAACCTGAGCGTGCTTAATAAATTGGCCAGGCAGGCACACAAAGAATCCTAGGCCGTGTTTGGTTGATGTCCTGAAGATATGCCTGTGTGGATAGAAGCTCCACGCAGTGTTTGGTTCATTTTTTTTCCCTGGGTTACACTCACCACTTGTTGGTCATGTATTACAGGAGTGAATTAATAATCAGATAAGACAAAACATAACCAGATCCAATTATCATTACATTTCAGGTCTCAGTTTACATCATACCTTGAAGATATTGCACAGATCAGTACTTAAATTGTTAACCGCTAACATGTCCAAAAGTCACATTTCCTACCAGATCAGTACTTTAGATTGTTTGAACACAATAGTGCATCAATCACATAACCAGAAGTCCACCAAAAGGAAACTCCGTCAACCATGTACTTATCTTTTGTAATCAACAATCACTTAAAGATTAGCAGGATCATCAGTACGACCATGAGTAGGATCATCAGTATGGTCATCAATAGGATCATCCGTACGGCCATCAGCAGGATCATCACCGGATAAATGATTCAACACCCAACATGAGATGTAATCCTCACCCATGCTTATAAGGAAGCTACAATGAACTTGAAACTCTGGCTTGCAAAGGTGCATCCCTACTGCCATCCTATCTTCAGGTGTTAATGCAATATTCTCGAGCATGTTCCAAAGAGGAGCATTTGGATCTGGTGGAGCCACAGTTTGTATTGGTTGTGTAAGGCTTTCCTTTCCAGAAAATGACATGGTTCATAAAATTGAAGTCCTCCAGATAGGAGGCTATCTAAAATATGCTATGGTAATGCTTGATAATGGACATTAGGCATTTCATGTGCAAACACCCTCAGGTAAGAACTCAAATTTCATTAAATGACCAAGAAACCGTTTAACAAGATTTTTCTTCATTATATGATCAAGAAAGGATTTATAGAGATTTTTCTTCAGTATATGACCAAGAAAGAACTCCGCCTATGTTGTCTCAACATAGCCGGTCCCAAGCCCAGGTAAAGGAGGAGGGTTGTGATAGGCTTGGCGAGCCAACGTAAAAACTCAGCCACTCTTATGGAGATGAAACCCAAAAGATTTTCGTTGGGGCGTAACCCTCTTAGCGACGCGCTACATCGGAACCCGGGTGTGGTGGAAAATGGGCAAGGGCCGGGCCATCACCCCCAAGGTGGCGCGTCGTATCTTGATCCGGATACGGTGGCAAGTGAGCGAGGATCGGGTCGTCGCATCCTTAGTGGTGCGCTACATCGGCGCCCGAATGTAGTGGAAAATGAGCAAGGGTCTTCGCATTTGACTCGACGAGTGCGAAGGGTAAGGAAGCTAGCCGAGCCTAGGAGGATTCGCTTAGGTAGCTGGAAACATAGGGTCTCTGACAGGGAAGCTTTGGGAACTAGTTGATGCAGCGGTGAGGAGAGGTATTGATATCCTTTGCGTCCAAGAAACCAAATGGAGAGGACAGAAGGCGAAGGAGGTGGAGGATACCGGCTTCAAGCTGTGGTACACGGGGACGGCTGCAAACAGAAATGGCGTAGGCATCTTGATCAACAAGAGCCTCAAGTATGGAGTGGTAGACGTCAAGAGACGTGGGGACCGGATTATCCTGGTCAAGCTGGTAGTTGAGGACTTGGTTCTCAATGTTATCAGCGCGTATGCCCCGCAAGTAGGCCACAATGAGAACACCAAGAGGGAGTTCTGGGATGGCCTGGAAGACATGGTTAGGAGTGTACCGATTGGTGAGAAGCTCTTCATAGGAGGAGACCTCAATGGCCACGTGGGTACATCTAACACAGGTTTTGAAGGGGCGCATGTGGGCTTTGGCTATGGCATCAGGAATCAAGGAGAAGATGTCTTAAGCTTTGCTGTAGCCTACAACATGATTGTAGCTAACACCCTCTTTAGAAAGAGAGAATCACATCTGGTGACTTTTAGTAGTGGCCAACACTCTAGCCAGATTGATTTCATCCTCTCGAGAAGAGAAGATAGACTGTAAGGTGATACCTGGAAAGAGTGTTGTACCCCAGCATAAGCTGGTGGTTACTGACTTCCGCTTTCGGATTCGTGTCCAGCGGGATAAGCGTGCCAAAGTCGCTAGAACGAAGTGGTGGAAGCTCAAGGGGGAGGTAGCTCAGGCGTTCAAGGAGAGGGTCATTAAGGAGGGCCCTTGGGAGGAAGGAGGGGATGCGGACAATGTGTGGATGAAGATGGCGACTTGCATTCGTAAGGTGGCCTCGGAGGAGTTTGGAGTGTCCAGGGGAAGGAGAAGATAAGGATACCTGATGGTGGAATGATGATGTCCAGAAGGCGATTAAAGAGAAGAAAGATTGCTTCAGACGCCTATAGCTGGATAGGAGTGCAGACAACATAGAGAAGTACAAGATGGCGAAGAAGGCCGCAAAGCGAGCTATTGGTGAAGCAAGGGGTCAGGCATCTGA
The DNA here is from genome assembly GCF_018294505.1 of Triticum aestivum. Classification (NCBI taxonomy): domain Eukaryota; kingdom Viridiplantae; phylum Streptophyta; class Magnoliopsida; order Poales; family Poaceae; genus Triticum; species Triticum aestivum. Next base: position 536,151,175 of record NC_057813.1, on the reverse strand, counting down.
GGACCTCTACCAACGCTTAGGCACGAAGGAAGGCGAAAGGGACATCTATAAGATGGCCAAGATCCGAGAGAGGAAGACGAGGGATATTGGCCAAGTCAAATGCATCAAGGACGAAGCAGGCCAACTCTTGGTGAAGGACGAGGAGATTAAGCTGTTCAATGGGGAGAATGAGAGTTCTACCATTGAACTGGACGACTCCTTTGATAAGACCAGCATGCGTTTTGTGCGGCGAATCCAGGAGTCTAAGGTCAAGGAGGCTTTAAAAAGGATGAAAGGAGGCAAGGCGATGGGCCCTGATTGTATCCCCATTGAGGTGTGGAAAGGTCTTGGGCACATAGCGATAGTATGGCTAACCAAGCTTTTCAACCTCCTTTTTCAGGCAAACAAGATGCCAGAAGAATGGAGACGGAGTATATTAGTACCAATCTTCAAGAACAAGGGGGATGTTCAGAGTTGTACTAATTACCGTGGAATTAAGCTGATGAGCCATACAATGAAGCTATGGGAGAGAGTCATTGAGCACCGCTTAAGAAGAATGACAAGCGTGACCAAAAATCAATTTGGTTTCATGCCTGGGACTGGGAGGTCGACCATGGAAGCCATTTTCTTGGTATGACAACTTATAGAGAGATATAGGGAGCAAAAGGACTTGCATATGGTGTTCATTGACTTGGAGAAGGCCTATGATAAGATACCACGGAATGTCATGTGGTGGGCCTTGGAGAAACACAAAGTCCCAGCAAAGTACATTACCCTCATCAAGGACATGTACGATAATGTTGTGACAAGTGTTCGAACAAGTGATGTCGACACTGATGACTTCCCGATTAAGATAGGACTGCATCAGGGGTCAGCTTTGAGCCCTTATCTTTTTGCATCAGTGATGGATGAGGTCGGAAGGGATATACAAGGAGATATCCCATGGTGTATGCTCTTTGCGGATGATGTGGTGCTAGTTGACGATAGTCAGACGGGGGTAAATATGAAGTTAGAGTTATGGAGACAAACCTTGGAATCGAAAGGGTTTAGGCTTAGTAGAACTAAAACCGAGTACATGATGTGCGGTTTCAGTACTACTAGGTGTGAGGAGGAGGAGGTTAGCCTTGATGGCCGGGTGGTACCTCAGAAGGACACCTTTCGGTATTTGGGGTCAATGCTGCAGGAGGATGGGGGTATTGATGAAGATGTGAACCATCAAATCAAAGCCGGATGGATGAAGTGACGCCAAGCTTCTGACATTCTCTGTGACAAGAGAGTGCCACAAAAGCTAAACGGCAAGTTCTACAGGACGGCGGTTCGACCCGCAATGTTGTATGGCGCTGAGTGTTGGCCGACTAAAAGGCGACATGTTCAACAGTTAGGTGTGGCGGAGATGCGTATGTTGAGATGGATGTGTGGCCACACGAGGAAGGATCGAGTCCGGAATGATGATATACGAGATAGAGTTGGGGTAGCACCAATTGAAGAGAAGCTTGTCCAACATCGTCTGAGATGGTTTGGGCATATTCAACACAGGCCTCCAGAAGCTCCAGTGCATAGCGGACAGCTAAAGCGTGCGGAGAATGTCAAGAGAGGGCGGGGTAGACCGAATTTGACATGGGAGGAGTCCGTTAAGAGAGACCTGAAGGATTGGAGTATCACCAAAGAGCTAGCTATGGGCAGGGGTGCGTGGAAGCTTGCTATCCATGTGCCAGAGCCATGAGTTGGTTGCGAGATCTTATGGGTTTCACCTCTAGCCTACCCCAACTTGTTTGGGACTAAAGGCTTTGTTGTTGTTGTTGTTGTATATGACCAAGAAAGGATTTATAAAGATTTTTCAGTGAAGCTCATCAGGAGTTCCTTTCTGCATGTAAGAACCAACTGAATGAACATGTAGAAGTAGAACAAATAGAAACAATGGCATAATACTTGTATTATAAACCATAAGGGCCTCTTCGGATGTTCTCTAGCTCCGTGCTCAGCCTACTCGGTGGAGCCCGACCAAACGTTTTCCCGGATCCAGGGAATTGTTTCAACAGTGCCACAGAGTAAAAATGCGGAGCAACATTTACCTGGATCCAGGGAATCGTTTTCAGTGGAGTTGAAAAGATTACGAAGTGCTGACACCGCCAAGTAACAGCGTACCGGTTCGGTGCCTGTTCTCTGCTTTCTTTCTCAAAGCGGCCTCAAAGCGGCACAAAAAATGCCCGTACAACTCTTGTCGGTTTCCTCGTCGGTGCCCTTCGTCTTTTGGGAAACGAAGAGGAACAGCTGCCGACGTGAGAGGATGGGCGGATGATCGAACCCGCCGCCTAAGCTCCGAGCTCGCCGCCACAAGCTTCTCTTCGGACCTCCAGCCATCCTGCACCTGACGTGCCCCGAAGCCAAGTTCTCACCCACGGCTGAACCGCCCCTAGCTCGCCAATGCGTGCAAGGAAGAGCGACACTCACGCCAGCACAGCCCAGCACCACTACCGTCCTCCCTCTCCGACGGGTGACCCTCGGATCCACCCGTTGTCACCAACCCCCACCTACCACATGTGCCTTCTTGTAAACCCACAAAATCGATCCAGCGCTTCGCCCTAAGCCTCCCGGACACCTCTATTTCCCCAGCCGAGCATCACAATGACGGGGTGGTCCTCTCCATCGGTGCCCGCCAGCCTCTCCTCTGTTCCCAAGCTCATCCCGAATCGACTACGCTGACCTTGGCCAGCTTCTCCACGCGAACGGGCTGGCATCAGTGCTAAATGGGTTGTCACTTGTCAGCCCAGCCTACTGATTGGAGCCAGAGTTTGACTGCCGAACGCTTTTCACTCGACCTGGAAACCCCATCGGATCACGGATTTGCAGATTTAGCAGAGTGGAGATTTGGGATTCTCGTAACAACTTTCAACATTCAACTCAGTCCTTCCGCTTATGATTTTAGTCCCAAATCTCGGGTACACAATCGGTAGAAAATAAAATAATAGTGCTTATTACATTTCAAAGTCAAGAATATGCAGCTTCAATCGCTAAATTTTCTGCAATACTTCTACCATAAGTAGTAGGGAAAAAATGAAGGTACAATTTCAAGTATTTATATGTAGAATTCCTTAACGAGTGGACGAAGTATCATGGTTTCCACTTAAACAATATATTGTTGTATGAAAGCATTAGACATCATATAATGCATCAGTATATCGATGCGAATGGTAAAAAAACATGATTATAACTTGCATTTATATGTTGAGTTCGACCTCCAGTTCCATAAAATTTTGTGTGGACCTTTTAGATCGGAATACTTTGATAGGCATGGTGTTTAAGAAAGTTCTCATGTTCAGGAAACCATGGATTTGGTAAAGACAATGCTATATGAACCATTGTCAAGTGCTCTCGAAAGATGAAAGATATAACGACATGTGTTCTTAGTTAAGTGTGTTGGAAAGATGACTGTTTGCTTAGGCGGTGATGTATAAATGTTCAGCAAAGGGATGGAAGGCAAATGACATAAGGGGATGAAAGGAGAGAAATTAACATCATATCTACATGCAAACCTTATATGCTGGAATACAGATAAAAACCTAGCACAACATATTAGATATCATTTCTTCCTACCAAGCGTATAACAGCAATGCACAAATTTAACTCTAGTCAGGAAATAGCAGTATTCTCACAGTACGTAGCTACCACTTGCAATAACCTTAGGCATGCATCTCGGGTTAAAACAAACTGTGTCATCTATCCTACAGCATATATCGATCTGTGTTCACAAAGACCATTCAACGACCTAAGTTCAAAACATTTCTGCTGTATAAGCCCGACTCTGATTGCAAGACTGAGAAAACAGGAAACTAATATTAAAAAGAACAGTAATAACATCATATTATCCATGAGGCATTCACTAGTTACTATTGCCCGTGTCATCAATTTGAACTGCAAAAACGTCTTATATGTAGTTACGGAGGTAGTACTAAGCAAACTCATCGACAAAACCCTCATTGCCCGTATAAATAAGGAACATGTTCAGCAAGTTGGTCACGTCAATATGGGCGTCAACTCTGGCCTTGGATAAACAAGGATAATCCCTCAGCAGTGATTTGTGACTTGTGAGTGAGATCTTGCGGAACCTTTGATATGGAACTTACTGTGCAAAATGCACACGAGTTCAATCAATGGCAAACAAGTTCAGTATAGACACAGGTTCAATCTATGGGATGGAGAATATGGACTCAAAGTAAGGATATTTTTTACTTTTTCTTTATCATACCTGTTCGTCAAGGTACTCCTAGCAATATGGATCTACTTATGAACTCATTAAATTGTGGTTGATGCGTGCTTCTAACTGCGTTGCTGACTTCAGAAGGCATTAGCGGTACAGAGAATGAGAAAAAAAAAACATGGACTTCGAACTCAATTAACAGAAACGGCATGGCACATCACAAGACAGAGAACGAAGCAGGTAGATAGATTAAATCTAGCAGAAAATGTATAAACAGAGCACTAACCGCGGGCCTGTTGTCGATGGTGAAGTGAGATCGGCAGGGAACAGAGACGGCGAGCGACGTCCGCAGAGAAGAGGAGAGGAGGCGGGCGTGCACCGTCGAGCTCGTGCGGAGGCGGTGGCCGGCGAGGTGGGGACTGGGGAGGTTAAGGGTTAGGGGAGGTGGCCGGCATCCGCCGTCGCGCGCGAGCGGCCGCCTCCGCTCTGCCCGGCTGGAGGAGCAGTGGATGCGTTGGTTGGGAAGGGATCGAGCGGGGGTGGTGGACGGCGAAGTGGGGAGATGACCGGCGATCTCTGGTCGGTGAGTATGGCTTTTTTTTTAGGGCTTCTCAAATATTTTGCTGAAGTTATATAAAGGTAAATATTTTGATAACAAGGCATCTCCAATATCCACGAATTTGGTTTTCTTGAAGCAGATATGATTGATTCGATGACTATAATATCTCTACGGAGACAAACATAGTTTGTCGGCATGATATAAAAATGAGCCAATTAGTATAAACATGCCTAATTAAGTGAACATGGAAGGCAATATGACGAAGGAAAGATCGATGATAGCATTGAAAAAAAATACCTTGTGCGATAAACTTTAAATTGACATCTTTTTTTATGAGATATCACTGCTTCTATATCATTATGTTGTAAAAAGCACGATAAATTGTCGGCCCCTTGCAGTAATGTCGCTTCGGAGCCCCTGGCAATGGATTATTTTTGTGCATCTCCACTTAATATCCATATTTGTGTCTCCTACATTCTGAAAAAAATTATAAAATAATGCACCCTTTGTATTAGCATGCATAACATACATAGATCTCATGGTGTTTCAGTCCGATCTGTCATCGTTACGTCTGTGCATATGTCAGTTGATCTCTTGAAACATCATCCGAGTCCATCACTCTTTATCTATGTTGAACAAAGGTGGAACATATAAAATATAATAATATTTTATACTGCATTATATAAACTTGTATAATATATAATAAAACCAAAAGTGGGACTAACACAGATATTTTTATTTGCAGTTTTTTTTTCACCCTACAACCTTATCCAGATCTCTCCCCCTCACAGACAGACCTAGCCAAATGGGCCGGCCCGCCACGGCACGGTCCGGCTGAGTTAAACGGGCCACCCCTCCCCAGCCGATGCTCAGAAAAAAAAAGCATCTCCCCACCCACTCTCTCCCCCTAGCAACCGCTCACTCTCCCCCCCTCATCTCCCCAGCGATGGCGTCCATCGATCTCCCCTTCCTCTCCCCACCGTGCCGACCGCCTCCTCCTCTCCTCCTTCCTAAACACGCGCCACCAGCAGATCAACATCTCACGCCGCCGGCCCTGTCCCATTCCACCCTCGGCTGCCACCTTCCCCACCCCGAGCTTGGGTCTAGCCACCCACCGTCTTCCCTGTACCCAGCTGCCCTCATCAGCTCCGGTCTCGTCCGCGACGTGCTGCTCCAACCATTGGTACGCGGTAGTGGGGGTTCGGTCCAGGAGGCGGCTGCTGCAGTCCTGATGGCGCCGCCTCTGCGGTGGCTCCATTCCGGCGGCATCAGGGGAGCACACGAGTGTCCACGAGCAGCAAGCAGAGACGGCCAAGGAAGCAAGGACGCGGGCAAATGATGCAGCAGCGCCGTCCTTGAGGAGATGCCGCCCGTGGATACAACAGCCATGGGCGTGGAAGATGATTTTGGATCCTGTGAGCCGACGCCGCTGCCGCACAGGTAGTCAACGATGGCGTGCTGTTGTTCCATGTCCAAGAAGTCGCCCATGAGGCGTCGTCGTGGCATTGCCAGCTCCAGCTTGCCCCTGCCATCGTCTCTGCCGTCGGCACTTGCACGCACGCTCCTTGGTGAGGCTCTTCATGTTAACTTTGTTCTGTTTGTAACATGGCCCGTAGCATATTTCTATACCCACAATGTTTTGCATCATCCGAACAAATGATGGTAAATTGATTCCTATGTATTGTAACATCCTGATTACAAGTTCTGTTAGATTAGTTTTTCTGTTGGAATAATTGTTCTGTTGTAGTAGAACAATGACATCATTGTGATTCAGTTTTTAGGGGATGGTCGAATGGGAGTATATAACATGCAGGAGTAATGTATTTTTTATTACTTCAACAGGGAGTATATATCATCGAGGTAGTACAACAAAGATAGAGTATAAATATGATTAAATGCTATACAGTAGGTAAGTGAATTTACATGATTAAACAGAATCCAAGTGACTATGAACATGATCACGGGATTAAGTGAGTATAGATGGAGTACAAAAACTACATCTGACAGTTTAGGAGTAAAATTGCTTGCCTTACAAACTGCTTGTCTACTGGTTGCTCTAAAAACTGCTTGTCACTGCTTGCCCTAAAAACTGTGTGTGGTTAACTGATGGATTTATGGCAGAATTTTGCTAGACACAATGGATCTCGATGTGAAATAGTAGATGAGTATATACTACTTTAATTTAGCTAGAGTGTTGGCATGATATCATTGTGTTTGATGAATTTGGTTGTTCCACATAAGATAATTATTACACATTTGTAGATAAGAGAAATATACACAGATGTTCATACCTAGATGCACTTGCTTTACTTCTTGACTATCCTTGATGCTCGGTCACTTCTTGATGTTCCTTGGTTATCTGTTATGGATCTATGATGGACGAGGGGGGAGGAGGGAGGGGGAGAAGGGATGGCAGAGGAGGTTTTAAGCCCAAGAAGAGTTCACACCTTCTTATTCTAATCTTTTTTACTCCTAATAAAACAAGGAGAGACGCTACAAGCATTTCTGCTCAGAGAAAGGGCGGTGCAGACCTGATTTATATGTGTATGATGAGGACATGACTACCTTGGATAAGACAAAAATATTGCATACATGCATATTTGTCAGGTGATTTCTAGTACAAACTATTCAATAATCTATTTATGTTATCCAGAACAAAAATACTTCACACACTTTTGTGTTTTGTCTAATTGCAGGTGTATGGGACATTTGTACAATCCACATATGAAGATAAGGCAAAATGAGAAGTTTGGGTTTTGTTCAAAATGTCCTCTCACGTCACTTTTGGCCAAAGAAAAGATAGAGTCCAAGTCTCTCACGTTCTGGATTCAGATTCGGACTGCGCAGACATACCTGACTCAAAACGCCAACAATTTTTTCATAAAGACTCCAAATTGGGTGATTCTTTTTTTGTTGGAAAGTAGATTTCGTGCTCTTTCCAAGCCATTTTAATTCACCTTCAAATTCGTCCGGAGCATTGAGATATCGGCGAAACAATTTGACGCTGTAGCAGAATCCGAGTCAAACAACAAGTCCAAAGGTGTTGCATCACCTCCACTTGGGCCCATGAGCCTTGTACGACCTAGGGTTGGTTTTAAGCTGCCTTGGGACGCTCTCCCACCTTCTTGGCCGCCACCCTTTGCTCCTATATAAGTAGATCCATCTAGTAGATTTTTCTTTGGGTTTTATTTAGTTAAAAGTTAACCATAGCTGCAACTTCGTGCACTTCGTTTGTGTCCAACGACCAGACCAAGACCGCTTATGAAACCCCACTTCTATTAATACTTCATCCATATTCGCAATATTCAGATTGCTTAATCATATTCTTGCTTGTTCTTCGATTGCTTGCAGGAATAGACCTTCGTGGTCAGGTTGATCGTGCTCCGGCGTGGGCAATAACCTCTCGGAGTTGGTTTAGCGACTGCTAAGGCGCGACGTCCTCGCACGTTCGTAGTCGGATTGTCAAAGTCGTCTCCACCAAATCAATAGTAATCATCTCATCGAAAGATCGGGACACCCCGCCTCTATCAAGTGGTATCAGTTTTCAGGTTGCTCGGTGAGAATTTCTAGTTTTTCCTAGATTAGATTTATTTTCTTACCTATTGTCCAAGAAGAAGCCACAAAAAAAGTTAGATCTGTTCATCCATTGTCCAAGCCAGTCAGAGCCTTTGCAATTTTCTTTGGGAAAATTTTGTTTTTGCCACTCTAGATTTTGCCAATTTTCCTTATGCCACTCTAGATTTCGACATCTCACTTTTGCCACTCTTAAATTTTGACAACTATCACAAACGCCATTCTGTTAGGCATCCGTGAGTTGACCGTTTATCCTAGCAAGTTGACCAGACAATGTGCTGTCAGTATTTGCTAAAAAGACTGGTTGCCCCTGCTGACTTGTGGGCCCATGTTGGAAGTGACCCAAACCTGTCCTAATTAAGCTAACCCAATTTCCCTTCTAAAGAGAACACCCACACACACACCACACCCGACCCCATCCCGCACCCGACCCATTGCCACACGCGGCTCCCATGGCCGCCGCCACCCAGCCCTCCGGCCGCCGCGTCCCCGTCCCGCCGGTCACCGCAAGGTGACGCACCCTCTGGCCTCCCCGACGACCTCTCTAGCCTCCTCGACGCCCACCTCCTCGACCCCCGCCTCCAATGGCCGCCACTACCTAGGGTTCCGGCCGCCGCCATCCAGGGTTTCGGCCGCTGCCACCTAAGGTTCCGGCGTCCTCGAGGCCCCCTCCGGCCTCCCCGACGCAGCCTTCCCGACCCCCGCCTTCCCGACCCCCGCCTCCAATGGCCGCCGCGAGCTAGGGTTCTGGCCTCCCCGACGCTCGTCGCCACCTAGGTCTCCAACCCTGAGTCCCCTGTGCGACTCCTCCAGAGGTTCCTTCTCCAGCCTCCCTAGGCAACGCTCTCCCGCGGGATGGAGGGAGCCGCAACTTCGGCCATGGTGGCAGGAGCGGCCCATCTGCTCGTTCCTCTCTCTGACGGGCAAGTTCTTCCTGCTTCCTCAACTTGCTGATGTTCCCTTTGTAGCTTAATTCTGTGATTGCTTTTGTGCTTAATTGTGTGGCTGCTCTATGTCCAAAATTGCTGTAATTTGTGATTACAGTTGAGATAATTGTGTGCATTCAGGCTCTATTTAGCAGTGTAGTGGACCGTGATAGTCTTGTTTGATTGAGCTAGCTACACAGGTTAAGACATTATACATATTGTTCTGAGCTAGCTACTATGGTGGTTGGCTTACTCAAACAATGCAAACCTGCCACTATTCTATATTTATTTTCTGAACTAGCTACACAGGTTAAGACATTATACATATTTTTCATGGCAATTGTAACAATAATCACAGAGAGAAAAAGAAAAAGCATGGCTTTTTTATGTGATCATAGACTGAAACTAATTTGTATCATACTAATATAGTAGTGTAGTTGCATAGCTAGACCATTTCCATAGGTCGCATTGACTCATGTCCAATTTGTGTTAATGCAGGTCAAATTTGCCTCCTTATAAGCTGATTGTGACATATGGGGCGCGCTCTTACAAGAATTACAAGGCTGAACTGTGCACCGTGTCTTCTTGGAGCTGGGATATCCATGTAGAGAGGCAGACTACTTACAATCAACTTTTGGGTCTCCTGCAAAATAAATATCCTTGGGGAAATGATGAGGGTGTTGTGCTTTCAAGCTGGAATAGTAGCAGGAAATATTTTGTGCTAGTTCGCAACGATGAAGATGTGGTGAACATGTATGATGGCAATGAGGAAGACAAGATTGTTAAGATACTTGTCCAGTTCTGCAGGAATGGCGAGGAGGAGGAGTTTGCTCACAGTTTGCTTCAACCAATCCCACCTTCTTCTGCGGCAAAGGAAATGTGCAAGCCCATAGTGGATGATTTAAATCAAAATTCTCACTATGAGTATGAGATACCCGAGGAGAACTTGACAAGCCAACAGAGATCTAAAGAGGGCTATGAAGGCTATGAAGGAGAGGATCATGTAGGAATAGATGAGGAGAACCAGTACCTGAAGGCTTAGTCATATGCACAGATGTGTGCAAAGGGTTGGAAACAGCAGTGCATACAGTATTCCCAACTGCTGAACATAGGGAATGCTTTAGGCATATGATAATGAACTTCAGAAAGAAATTCCATGGCAAGGTTTTTGAAGAAAATCTATGGCCAGCCGCATACACATATTCTCATGCCAAGCACAATCACCACATGAAGAAAATTATGGAAGCCAGCCCAGCAGCCATCGCATACCTTGATGAATGGCATTCTAATTTGTGGAGTAGAAGTAAGTTCTCTACAACATGCAAATGTGATTATGAAAGGATAAAGGATAAAGTCAGCCCTTGAGAGTGTGTCCAAGAGAAAACACAAGTGCAAAGAATGCAAAGAACTTGGGCATATGATGAAGACATGTCCTCTACTTTATCCTAAAGGCAAGCCAAGAAATAGGTAATTGCTAGAAAAGAATTGTATGTTCAGAATTTAAATGCAATGAATTGTATAGTGTAACTTAATTTCTCTATCTCAAATCTGTTAGGAAAAGGAAAAATGTTGAACCACAAGACATAGAAGACATAGAAGCCAATGCCATAGACGCTGAAACTACTAGGTATTGTTGTTTTGCTCCAAGCAATGCATACTGGTTTAATTTTTCCATTTTTAAATCTACATTTCAATGCATTTCAACACTGATATTTTTGTTTATTATCTGCTCTAAACATAGTGCTACAAAGAAGAAAACAGGAGGTGGTAGAAGGGCAAAGTCTAGCTCAAAAAGTATGCTACAAACCACTGTTGTAAGCTCTCCACATCCTGAAGCATCTAAGATGACATGTGCTACACATCAGTGGCGGAGGACGAAAAAAAATTAAGGTGGGGCGAACTCTAAAGCCCAATAAATGATGTGATGCAATATCAAAAATAGCTTTTACACAATAATAGTACACTCACAATTTTACGTGATTTTAAACTAATTCAAATAAAACAGAAAATGCAAGCATATTTAAATAAATCTGAAAACATATGGATAATGAAGCTTTAATGCTATCAAAGATTGCGAAGCTATTCTCAGAAAATTTACATCATGAATTCACAACATAAAAATGTAGAAATTTATAGCTCTCCATGTGATGGCATGGTGTATATTTTTTTCTCAGAGAGAGAGAGCGCGGTTATTTTTAGGAAAAAAAGAGCATGTCTTTTTTTGAGAAAGAGGGATAGAGTGTTTTTTTAGGTGATAGCGTGTGTGTTTTTTCAATAAGAGAGATAGTGTGTTTTTTTAAGAAGAAAAGAGATGGCGTTGTGTACTTGTGCGCCCGACTGATCAACTGGATGGGCTCAATTGCTTTGTCCGTTCCGCGTAGCGAACTGTGCCCAGCAGGAGGAACTCATGGGCCCAAATTACATGGGCCCAAATAACATGGACAGAATCTGACGAGCGACTAGGCCCACTCGTTTCTCTTCGTTCTCTTCTTTTTCTAGCGACGGTGACTCGAGGTATAGAACCAGACAGCGACAGCGACAGCGTACGCGTACCTGTAGAAATCGTTTGGCGCAAAATCAAGGTAGGGCGGGCGCCCTGCCTCGCCCTACCAGGAGCTCCGCCTGTGCTACACATGATAGCCCAGCAAAGAATACAAGAAGCAAAAGATGTCCTCCGTCGCAGAACACAAAAAGCAAAAAGAAGCTTGATTGCACTCATGTGCCAAAAATGTGAGATGAAGTGCTGCTTTCTGGAGCACAATGCATATGTGAACCCTGTTGTTTTGTTGTTGCATTGTACTATGTAGACTTGTAAAGGCCTTGCTTTTGGGTAGTCTGTATGCATATGTGAACCTTGTTGTTTAGTTGATGCAGCTACATGTTGCTTTTGGGTGGTCAGTATGCATATATGAACATTGCTGTGTAGTTGATGCAACTACATGTGAACCTTGCTGTGTAGTTGATGCAACTACATGTTAACCTTGCTGTTAAGTTTAGACGATGGACGTGTACTTCTATGAACTAATTTCCTGAGATTATGAACCATGTTGCTGTTGGGGAACGTTGCAGAAAATTAAAATTTTTCCTACGGTTTCACCAAGATCCATCTATGAGTTCATCTAAGCAACGAGTCTAGGGAGAGAGTTTGCATCTACATACCACTTGTAGATCGCGTGCGGAAGCTTGCTAGGTGATGATGTAGTCGTATTCGACGTGATCCAAATCACCGATGACCAGCGCCGAACGGACGGCACCTCCGCGTTCAACACACGTACGGGACGGGAGACGTCTCCTCCTTCTTGATCCAGCAAGGGGGAAGGAGAGGTTGATGAAGATCCAGCAGCACGACGGCGTGGTGGTGGATGCAGGGCGTCACAGCAGCAGGGCTTCGCCGAGACTACGAGGGAGAGACGTAACGGGGGGAGGTGGAGGCGCCAGGGGCTGGTGTATGAAGTCCCTCCTCTCCCCCACTATATATAGGGGTGCCAGGGGGGGCGCCGGCCCTAGTAGATGAGATCTACTAGGGGGGGCGGCGGCCTAGGGGAGGTTTCCCTCCCCCCCAAGGCACCTAGGGGTGCCTTCCACCACTAGGACTCCTCCTAGGGGGAAACCCTAGGCGCATGGGCCTATAGGGGCTGGTGCCCTTGGCCCGTGATGGCCAAGGCGCACCCCCTACAGCCCATGTGCCCCCCCCGGGACAGGTGGCCCCACCCGGTGGATCCCCGGGACCCTTCCGGTGGTCCCGGTACAATACCGATAACCCCGAAACTTGTCCCGATGCCCGAAATAGCACTTCCTATATATAATTCTTTACCTCCGGACCATTTCGGAACTCCTCGTGACGTCCGGGATCTCATCCGGGACTCCGAACAACATTCGGGTTTCTGCATATACATATCTTCATAACCCTAGCGTCACCGAACCTTAAGTGTGTAGACCCTATGGGTTCGGGAGACATGCAGACATGACCGAGACGCTCTCAGTCAATAACCATCAGCGGGATCTGGATACCCATGATGGCTCCCACATGCTCCTCGATGTTGTCATCGGATGAACCACGATGTCGAGGATTCGATCAAACCCTGTATGCAATTCCCTTTGTCAATCGGTACGTTACTTGCCCGAGACTCGATCGTCGGTATCCCAATACCTTGTTCAGTCTCGTTACCAGCAAGTCACTTTACTCGTACCGTAATGCATGATCCCGTGTCCAACACCTTGGTCACATTGAGCTCAATATGATGATGCATTACCGAGTGGGCCCAGAGATACCTCTCCGTCATACGGAGTGACAAATCCCAGTCTTGATCCGTGTCAACCCAACAGCTACTTTCGGAGATACCTGTAATGCACCTTTATAGTCACCCAGTTACGTTGTGACGTTTGATACACCCAAGGCACTCTTACGGTATCCGGGAGTTACACGATCTCATGGTCGAAGGAAGAGATACTTGACACTTGCAAAGCTCTAGCAAAACGAACTACACGATCTTTTATGCTATGCTTAGGATTGGGTCTTGTCCATCACATCATTCTCCTAATGATGTGATCCCGTTATCAACGACATCCAATGTCCATAGTCAGGAAACCATGACTATCTTTTGATCACAACGAGCTGGTCAACTAGAGGCTTTACCAGGGACATAGTGTGGTCTAAGTATTCACACGTGTATTACGATTTCCGGATAATACAGTTATAGCATGAATAAAAGACAATTACCATGAACAATGAAATATAATAATACTTTTATTATTGCCTCTAGGGCATATTTCCAACAGTCTCCCACTTGCACTAGAGTCACCAATCTAGTTACATTGTGATGAATCGAACACCCATAGAGTTCTGGTGTTGATCATGTTTTGCACGCGAGAGAGGTTTAGTCAGCGGATCTGCGACATTCAGATCCGTGTGCACTTTGCAAATCTCTATGTCTCCATCTTGAACATTTTCACGGATGGAGTTGAAACGACGCTTGATGTGCCTGGTCTTCTTGTGAAACCTGGGCTCCTTTGCGAGGACAATAGCTCCAGTGTTGTCACAGAAGAGTTTGATCGGCCCCGACGCATTGGGTATGACTCCTAGGTCGGTGATGAACTCCTTCACCCAAATCGCTTCATGTGCTGCCTCCGAGGCTGCCATGTACTCCGCTTCACACGTAGATCCCGCCACGACGCTCTGCTTGCAGCTGCACCAGCTTACTGCTCCACCATTCAACATATACACGTATCCGGTTTGTGACTTAGAGTCATCCAGATCTGAGTCGAAGCTAGCGTCGACGTAACCCTTTACGACGAGCTCTTCGTCTCCTCCATAAACGAGAAACATGTCCTTTGTCCTTTTCAGGTACTTCAGGATATTCTTGACCGCTGTCCAGTGTTCCTTGCCGGGATTACTTTGGTATCTTGCTACCAAACTCACGGCAAGGTTTACATCGGGTCTGGTACACAGCATGGCATACATAATAGATCCTATGGCTGAAGCATAGGGGATGACACTCATCTCTTCTTTATCTTTTGCCGTGGTCGGTGACTGAGCTGAGCTCAGTCTCATACCTTGTAACATAGGCAAGAACCCCTTCTTGGACTGATCCATTCTGAATCTCTTCAAAATCTTATCAAGGTATGTGCTTTGTGAAAGACCTATGAGGCGTCTCGATCTATCTCTATAGATCTTGATGCCTAATATATAAGCAGCTTCTCCAAGGTCCTTCATTGAAAAACACTTATTCAAGTAGGCCTTAATGTTGTCCAGAAATTCTATATTATTTCCCATCAGGAGTATGTCATCTACATATAATATGAGAAATGCTACAGAGCTCCCACTCACTTTCTTGTAAACGCAGGCTTCTCCATAAGTCTGCATAAACCCAAACGCTTTGATCATCTCATCAAAGCGAATGTTCCAACTCCGAGATGCTTGCACCAGTCCATAAATGGATCGCTGGAGCTTGCATACTTTGTTAGCGTTCCGAGGATCGACAAAACCTTCCGGCTGCATCATATACAGTTCTTCCTTAAGATGCCCGTTAAGGAATGCTGTTTTGACGTCCATCTGCCATATCTCATAATCATAGTATGCGGCAATTGCTAACATGATTCGGACGGACTTTAGCTTCGCTACGGGAGAGAATGTCTTGTCGTAGTCAATCCCTTGAACCTGTCGATAACCCTTAGCGACAAGTCGAGCTTTATAGATGGTAACATTACCATCTGCGTCCGTCTTCTTCTTAAAGATCCATTTGTTTTCTATCGCTCGCCGATCATCGGGCAAGTCTGTCAAAGTCCATACTTTGTTTTCATACATGGATTCTATCTCGGATTTCATGGCTTCAAGCCATTTGTTGGAATCCGGGCCCGCCATTGCTTCTTCATAGTTTGAAGGTTCATTGTTGTCTAACAACATGATTTCCAGGACAGGGTTGCCGTACCACTCTGGTGCGGAACGTGTCCTTGTGGACCTACGAAGTTTAGCAGTAACTCGATCCGAAGTCCCTTGATCATTATCATGGTTTTCCTCTTCAGTTGGTGTGGGCATCACAGGAACGGTTTCCTGTGCTGCGTCACTATCCCGCTCAAGAGGTAGTACTTCATCGAGTTCTATTTTCCCCCCACTTACTTCTTTCGAGAGAAACTCTTTTTCCAGAAAGCATCCGTTCTTGGCAACAAAGATCTTGCCTTCGGATCTTAAGTAGAAGGTATACCCTACAGTTTCCTTAGGGTATCCTATGAATATGCATTTTTCCGACTTGGGTTCGAGCTTTTCAGGTTGAAGTTTCTTGACATAAGCTTCGCATCCCCAAACTTTTAGAAACGACAGCTTAGGTTTCTTTCCAAACCATAATTCATACGGTGTCGTCTCAACGGATTTAGACGGTGCCCTATTTAAAGTGAATGTAGCTGTCTCTAGAGCGTATCCCCAAAATGATAGTGGTAAATCGGTAAGAGACATCATAGACCGCACCATATCCAATAGAGTGCGATTACGACGTTCGGACACACCGTTTCGCTGAGGCGTTCCAGGCGGCGTGAGCTGTGAAACGATTCCACATTTCTTTAAGTGTGTACCAAATTCATGACTTAAGTATTCTCCTCCACGATCTGATCGTAAGAATTTTATCTTTCGGTCACGTTGATTCTCCACCTCATTCTGAAATTCCTTGAACTTTTAAAAGGTCTCAGACTTGTGTTTCATTAAGTAGACATACCCATATCTACTCAAGTCATCTGTGAGAGTGAGAACATAATGATATCCTCCGCGAGCCTCAACGCTCATTGGACCGCACACATCGGTATGTATGATTTCCAACAAGTTGGTTGCTCGCTCTATTGTTCCGGAGAACGGAGTCTTGGTCATTTTGCCCAAGAGGCATGGTTCGCACGTGTCAAACGATTCATAATCAAGAGACTCTAAAAGTCCATCGGCATGGAGCTTCTTCATGCGCTTGACACCGATGTGACCAAGGCGGCAGTGCCACAAGTATGTGGGACTATCGTTATCAATTTTAAATCTTTTGGCATCTACACTATGAACATGTGTAATATTACGCTCGAGATTCATTAAGAATAAACCATTGACCATCGGAGCATGACCATAAAACATATCTCTCATATAAATCGAACAACCATTATTCTCAGACTTAAATGAGTAGCCATCTCGTATTAAACGAGATCCAGATACAATGTTCATGATCTTGGCACTAAATAACAATTATTAAGGTTCAAAACTAATCCCGTAGGTAAATGTAGAGGCAGCGTCCCGACGGCGATCACATCGACTCTGGAACCATTCCCGACGCGCATCGTCACCTCGTCCTTCGCCAGTCTCCGTTTATTCCGCAGCTCCTGCTGTGAGTTACAAATATGAGCAACGGCACCGGTATCAAATACCCAGGAGTTACTACGAGTACTGGTAAGGTACACATCAATCACATGTATATCAAATATACCTTTGGTGTTGCCGGCCTTCCTATCTGCTAAGTATTTGGGGCAGTTCCGCTTCCAGTGACCCTTCCCCTTGCAATAAAAGCACTCAGTCTCAGGCTTGGGTCCATTCTTTGACTTCTTCCCGGTAACATGCTTACCAGGCGCGGCAACATCTTTGCCGTCTTTCTTGAAGTTCTTCTTACCCTTGCCCTTCTTGAACTTAGTGGTCTTATTGACCATCAACACTTGATGTTCTTTCTTGATTTCAGCCTCTGCTGACTTCAGCATCGAGAACACTTCAGGAATGGTCTTTTCCATTCCCTGCATGTTGTAGTTCATCACAAAGCTCTTGTAGCTTGGTGGGAGCGACTGGAGGATTCTGTCAATGACCGCCTCATCTGGGAGGTTAATGTTCAACTGGGTCATACGGTTGTGCAACCCAGACATCTTCAGGATGTGCTCACTGACAGAACTGTTTTCCTCCATCTTACAACTGTAGAACTTGTCGGAGACATCATATCTCTCGACCCGGGCATGAGCTTGGAAAACTAGTTTCAGCTCTTCGAACATCTCATATGCTCCGTGATGCTCAAAACGCTTTTGGAGCCCCGGTTCTAAGCTGTAAAGCATGCCGCACTGAACGAGGGAGTAATCATCAGCGCGAGACTGCCAAGCATTCATAATGTCTTGGTTCTCTGGGACGGGAGCGTCACCTAGCGGTCCTTCTAGGACATATCGTTTCCTGGCAGCTATGAGGATGATCCTCAGGTTTCGGACCCAGTCCGTATAGTTGCTGCCATCATCTTTCAGCTTGGTTTTCTCTAGGAACGCGTTGAAGTTCATGTTGACATTAGCGTTGGCCATTGATCTACAAGACATATTTGCAAAGGTTTTAGACTAAGTTCATGATAATAAAGTTCTAATCAAATTATGAACTCCCACTTAGATTAGACATCCCTTTAGTCATCTAAGTGTTACACGATCCGAGTCGACTAGCCCGTGTCCGATCATCACGTGAGACGGACTAGTCATCGTCGGTGAACATTTTCATGTTGATCGTATCTTCCATACGACTCGTGTTCGACCTTTCGGTCTCCGTGTTCCGAGGCCATGTCTGCACATGCTAGGCTCGTCAAGTTAACCCTAAGTGTTTTCGCTGTGTAAAACTGTCTTACACCCGTTGTATGTGAACGTAAGAATCCATCACACCCGATCATCACGTGGTGCTTAGAAACGACGAACTGTAGCAACGGTGCATAGTTAGGGGAGAACACTTCTTGAAATTTTATAAGGGGTCATCTTATTTACTACCGTCGTCCTAAGTAAACAAGATGCATAATACATAATAAACATCACATGCAATTATATAGTTGTGACATGATATGGCCAATATCATATAGCTCCATTGATCTTCATCTTCGGGGCTCCATGATCATCTTGTCACCGGCTTGACACCATGATCTCCATCATCATGATCTCCATCATTGTGTCTTCATGAAGTTGTCACGCCAACGACTATTTCTACTTCTATGACTAACGTTTAGCAATAAAGTAAAGTAGTTTACATGACGTTATTCAATGACACGCAGGTCATACAAAAAATAATGACAACTCCTATGGCTCCTGCCGGTTGTCATACTCATCGACATGCAAGTCGTGAATCCTATTACAAAGAACATGATCTCATACATCACAATTCATCATTCATCACAACTTCTGGCCATATCACATCACATGATCAATCGCTGTAAAAACAAGTTAGACGTCCTCTAATTGTTGTTGCATCTTTTACGTGGCTGCAATTGGGTTCTAGCAAGAACGTTTTCTTACCTACGAATCACCACAACGTGATTTTGTCAACTTCTATTTACCCTTCATAAGGGCCCTGTTCATCGATTCCGCTCCAACTAAGGTGGGAGAGACAGACACCCGCCAGCCACCTTATGCAACTTGTGCATGTCAGTCGATGGAACCGGTCTCACGTAAGTGTACGTGTAAGGTTGGTCCGGGCCGCTTCATCCCACAATACCGTTGAGCAAGAAAGGACTAGTAGAGGCAAGTAAGATGACAAAATCCACGCCCACAACAAAGTTGTGTTCTACTCGTGCAAAGAGAACTACACATAGACCTAGCTCATGATGCCACTGTTGGGGAACGTTGCAGAAAATTAAAATTTTTCCTACGGTTTCACCAAGATCCATCTATGAGTTCATCTAAGCAACGAGTCTAGGGAGAGAGTTTGCATCTACATACCACTTGTAGATCGCGTGCGGAAGCTTGCTAGGTGATGATGTAGTCGTATTCGACGTGATCCAAATCACCGATGACCAGCGCCGAACGGACGGCACCTCCGCGTTCAACACACGTACGGGACGGGAGACGTCTCCTCCTTCTTGATCCAGCAAGGGGGAAGGAGAGGTTGATGAAGATCCAGCAGCACGACGGCGTGGTGGTGGATGCAGGGCGTCACAGCAGCAGGGCTTCGCCGAGACTACGAGGGAGAGACGTAACGGGGGGAGGTGGAGGCGCCAGGGGCTGGTGTATGAAGTCCCTCCTCTCCCCCACTATATATAGGGGTTCCAGGGGGGGCGCCGGCCCTAGTAGATGAGATCTACTAGGGGGGGCGGCGGCCTAGGGGAGGTTTCCCTCCCCCCCAAGGCACCTAGGGGTGCCTTCCACCACTAGGACTCCTCCTAGGGGGAAACCCTAGGCGCATGGGCCTATAGGGGCTGGTGCCCTTGGCCCATTATGGCCAAGGCGCACCCCCTACAGCCCATGTGGCCCCCCGGGACAGGTGGCCCCATCCGGTGGATCCCCGGGACCCTTCCGGTGGTCCCGGTACAATACCGATAACCCCGAAACTTGTCCCGATGCCCGAAATAGCACTTCCTATATATAATTCTTTACCTCCGGACCATTCCGGAACTCCTCGTGACGTCCGGGATCTCATCCGGGACTCCGAACAACATTCGGGTTTCTGCATATACATATCTTCATAACCCTAGCGTCACCGAACCTTAAGTGTGTAGACCCTACGGGTTCGGGAGACATGCAGACATGACCGAGACGCTCTCAGTCAATAACCATCAGCGGGATCTGGATACCCATGATGGCTCCCACATGCTCCTCGATGTTGTCATCGGATGAACCACGATGTCGAGGATTCGATCAAACCCTGTATGCAATTCCCTTTGTCAATCGGTACGTTACTTGCCCGAGACTCGATCGTCGGTATCCCAATACCTTGTTCAGTCTCGTTACCAGCAAGTCACTTTACTCGTACCGTAATGCATGATCCCGTGTCCAACACCTTGGTCACATTGAGCTCAATATGATGATGCATTACCGAGTGGGCCCAGAGATACCTCTCCGTCATACGGAGTGACAAATCCCAGTCTTGATCCGTGTCAACCCAACAGCTACTTTCGGAGATACCTGTAATGCACCTTTATAGTCACCCAGTTACGTTGTGACGTTTGATACACCCAAGGCACTCTTACGGTATCCGGGAGTTACACGATCTCATGGTCGAAGGAAGAGATACTTGACACTTGCAAAGCTCTAGCAAAACGAACTACACGATCTTTTATGCTATGCTTAGGATTGGGTCTTGTCCATCACATCATTCTCCTAATGATGTGATCCCGTTATCAACGACATCCAATGTCCATAGTCAGGAAACCATGACTATCTTTTGATCACAACGAGCTGGTCAACTAGAGGCTTTACCAGGGACATAGTGTGGTCTAAGTATTCACACATGTATTACGATTTCCGGATAATACAGTTATAGCATGAATAAAAGACAATTACCATGAACAATGAAATATAATAATACTTTTATTATTGCCTCTAGGGCATATTTCCAACAGTTGCTGGTAATGATGCCATTACTGTCAAGGCTTGTATGAAAAAATTGTGTAATTATCTGTGATGTCATATTTTCAAATAGGCCATGCCAATTTTTTTAACAGCATTGGCCAATAATATATTTGGGAAAAACAATATTATTTAACATAAGATGTGTGATGTCAGATTTTCAAATAGGTCATGCTAAAATATGTGTAACATTAGATGTTACTCTTGTGGCAAAAGCAATATTTGGCGAAAACTGGAGTGTCAAAAGCAAAAGAAATAATAGAGGGCAATATGGTCTTTTTGCTGCTCCGTTTGGTCAAAACGTCCATTGACCTAACAGAATGGCGTTTGTGATAGTTGTCAAAATTTAAGAGTGGCAAAAGTGAGATGTCGAAATCTAGAGTGGCATAAGGAAAATTGGCAAAATCTAGAGTGGCAAAAACAAAATTTTCCCATTTTCTTTTCATTGTTTGCATTGTTGAATTATCGGTTGCATCATCGTGTCGTGTTGTTGGTCTTAGTGTCTCGTTCGTTTAGAGTTTTGAGTTCTGTTCATATTAGTCACGTCGCCGCTGCATCGTTATCCCTTCCGCTGTCCACCACACCATCCATCAATTTTCACCACATGCTACCCATAGTTCATTGTCACAATTATAGTTGAGGTCGTTCACATCTTTACTTGATCCAATCTGCATCTTATCTAGTTTGTCTTTGAAAGAGGGAGAGAAAAAAAAGACAGAGAGAAAAAAAAGAGAGGAAAAAAAGAGAGAAAAAAAGTCAGAGAAAAAAAGGAGAGAAAGAAAAAGAAAAGAAAAGGTCAAAAAAAAGAGAAAAAAAAAAGAAATTTCGGATCTATCTAGAATCAATCTCCTACTTGAATTCGGATTGAAATCTGTTTTACGCACTGTTCAGTAAAAAAGGCATAACTTCCTCATACGAAGTCCGTTTTGGCTCCACAAGTACTCAAATTAGAGCTAGCGACTAGACGCATCTGAATAGTTGCAAAAGCTAGTTCAATGTTTGGTGTCTCAAAATCAGCTTCTAAATAGGTCTTTTTGTCCTCCGTAGTTCGCGCATACAGTTTGTTCCAGTTTTTCAGGCCAGTTTTAGAATTCTTTGACTCCTTATATCAATTCGGAATTGAGTGATTCTTTTTGCATTGAAAGGCTTGAGTTAGTAGCAAACTTTTCAAGAGGAAAGTTGGAGAGAGAGTTGTTATATATCCTGCTTGGCAGTTGTTATTCATCATTATCTTTACTGTCGTTGTGATCTTCACTTATATCTTGCTGTCCAGAGCTACTTATCCTTCATTGATGCTAGTTGTGCTATGTCGTGACCTTATTAGTGTTCTAGGCTCGCGTCTCTAGTCCGGTCTAGCCTAGGACCAGCACAGTACCCTCGTTGAGCGTTTATTCAATATTGCATCTTTAAATTGATTATTGCTAATCTTTTGCTACCATATATAACCAACCCAGCTCCACATATTTCTATACCGTGTATACGTACGTTCCCCTGGCAATCGCTTTACACAATCTTCGGAGTTATTTGACACCGCTGGTTGCGTGTCACCACCTGTCGCATGGTAAGAACTTGTAAGATATTGATATTTTCTTTACTGTGAGCACGTTACAACCACATCCTAGTAGTTCATAGGAACATTATTCTCAAATTTTGTTTCTTGTTTCTACTAATCATGACAGGTTCCGGAGAAAGAAGTTCTTGGACGACGAACACATCTTCACCATCACGAGAGTTGGGACAACACACACAAGCACATGGTCAGATTATCTCTTTACCATCATTTGAGGGTAGATTTAATCCTGCTATTTATCTAGCTTGGGAGCTTGAAGTAGAACATGTTTTTAGTTACCATGACTTTTTTGAACTTGAGCGAGTACGAGCTGCCACTAGAGCATTTACTGGTTTTGCTTCTGTTTGGTGGAGTGTGCATTGTAAGAAAAGCATTGATAACCAACCCACAACTTGGAAAGATTTGAAACATGTAATAAGACAACAATTTTTCCCTCCTTACTATCATCGTGAATTGCTTCGCAAATTTGAACAATTTAAACAAGGCAATAACACTGTTCATGCTTACTACCAAGAGTTCAAATCTTATATGCATCATTGTGACATAGAAGAATCTGAGGATGATACAATGAATAGATTTTTTGGTGGTTTAAACCATGATATTCAGGCAAGATTTAGGTATATTCCTCATTGCATTACTGGTATGTATGTTCGTGCTTGTACCTTTGAGAGACAGTTACAGAAGGATGCATTGGGTGACTACAACAACTACTATTTCAATTCATGCTCACTACCATCGGTTGATTCCTCCACTGTTGCACCTACTAGAGCAGCCACACCTCAGATTATGAGTGCGACATCATCTCAAGTGTATGGTACATTGTTATTGTCCATACCGACATCAGCTACGTCTTTGCGACAAGGTAACAGTAAAGGTATTGATGATATAACTTCACATGAGAATGATGCATCTCTAATTAACTTAAATACATCATCTGTTGAGTTACCTATTGATTTGAGCACGCCACCTATTTTAGAGAATCATGTTACTATCATGAATGCATCATGTGATCAAACAACTGAAATACCAACAATTTTGAGTGCGCCCATTGAATTAACTATTGATGTCAAAGAACCATGTGAATTAGGAAATAAATCAGATTTGGATCAAATACATTTTAAAATAATTGTGCCAATGTTTAATCATTTTGATATGACCTCTAAACTTGGTGATCATTCTATCGACGACGTAGTTTCCTGGCGGCCGCTCATGCCTATGCCCTAGGCCGCCGCCACTCGCCAAAAAGGAGAACGAGTTAACAATACATGTGTGTGGATCGATCGATCGTAGCCATCCTCTGAAACTTATGGCTTCTCGTAGCGTGCTATGGGTTATCTTCTTCACTTCTTGGGCTTGGCTAATTAATCATCCCATTAGGTCGTTGGCCACTTAATCATCCCATGAGTTTTATTTGTGCTAACAGCCTATTATATGGTGGCAACTTAATCTACGTTGTTCCCCTAAAAAAACTTAATCTACGTTGTCCTGAAAGAAACGTAACGCGGTAAGAGTACTACTAGTCCCCGCTGGATCTCATTGGGGGTGGCCGATCGATCGGGGGGGTCTGGCCCCCGCTCCCCCTGGCTCCGGCCCTGGTTATTGGCCAGTAATTATTTCCTTTCTACCTCTTTTTGCAAATAGGGCTATCCATTTCACCTCGTTGTTATTGCGACCTTTTGCTGAACTACACAAATCACTTTTTTCTTAAGAGTGTTTTGTGCAGTTCCGCCAAAATGTCACACGGGCAACATTTTTACATTTTTGTGGGACTGCAGAAAGGGAGATTGGTTTTGCTATCCTCCTCATCCAACTCGGTGCCTAATCTTCTCCAACAAGTAGTTAGTCCTAAAGAGATATCACAGAGGTGATCGGCTTCTATTTGTGTGTGTTATGTTCCATCATCTAGTTCCACTATTATTGTAATCACACTGACTGAATATCTTTGCAAACAGGGATGATCAGCTCGATTTTAGTGGAACTGCACAAAATGATCGGATTTTGATGTCCTCCATACACCTCTTTCTTGGCTACAGACCCGCGTGAAACTAGCTGCCAACCAATGAACGTTATGCCTAGGAAATGGAGTCATGCCTACGAACAACATTGATCAATTATATATTTTCTTTATTTGTACATCTTCTCACAACTTTGTCTTCAGTTGTGATGTGAATATTGGCGTTGATCTGCGAACCATTGAGATGCATTAGCAGCCATGGTAGTTTCATTTGTATTTGATGGAATGTTGTAACAAGACAGTCTTGAGGCAAGAGGACACATGAATCCTATGTTGAAACCTTTTTTTCTATGGGAACCAAAGTTGAAACCTTCATAGCATCACAGTACAATTTCATTATGCTGGAAAATTATGCAAACATATAAACAAATCCTGAAAGATTGATAGCAATGCCAGAAACAATTCAACTTTGTTTCGCTGACATGTGGGACATCCTTCATCCGGCTCCACCTGCGACGCGGCAATATTGAGTGCAGAACTGCAGGGGAGATTCACGTCGGTCGTTACGCCACAGTAATAATGACTAGTGAGCAGTCAAATCACAGAGCCCCACCTTCGCCACAGTAAGTTACTCGGACAAAGAAACCATCATTTCTCTCTTCATTGAATCCGTTGGTATTCCAATATTCCCAGAGTAATAAGTTACTCAGGCAAACCATCACTTCACCTTTCCCACAGTAAGTACTACTCCCTCCGTCTAGGTGAATAATTCATCTTAGGTTGTGCACCATGACCAAGAAGGAGGGGAAAACGAGAGAACTTAATGTTTATTTGACTAAGAAGGAGGGGAAAATGAAGGAGTAATTAATATCACTTCATGCAATGAACTAACCACCGCATGGTGTTTGGTAGTCTCGAGTCATTGAAAACATGCACGCCCCACATCTCTTATTGGTTGATATGTCAAGAAACAAGAAACAAGGTGGGAGTTAATGCACCGCGCCTAAGTGTTTTGGGATCATTTGGTTTTCGTAAGGTGACTTATACACCCTCCTTTTTTATTCTAGAAACAATACACACGAATATTGGACGGTAGCAACACATCAACTGAATCAAAAATCGAAACCAACCAATGAACTACTACTAATGGTGAGTGTTTGCTAGTATCATGTACTCCGTCTGTCCATGTATATAGGGCTTAATGCACATGCAAGTTACTCAAAGCATACCGTCAAATTCGTACATGGAAGGATCTTCGAATGATATAATTTTCAAATTATATAAAATCTTATTAATAGTCAAAGGCGACCTCGAAGAATATATTAGGCCCTATATATACGTATGGATGAAGAGAGTAGTACTAATCGCAACACATGCATGCGTGTGGAGTACTACTACAGTACTAAAGAAGAATGTTTTACATGCATTGGTAAATTATATCTTAGTTATGGCACTTAACAATTTAATGCACAAAACAAGAACGGCTGACGGGATTAGCAGAAAGCAAAGCGCCTTTTTAGCAGGGATTTTCATCATTCTATGAAGGTGCAAAACCAAGTGTTACTACTGCACCAAACAAGTTCAAAACGAGAAACTAGACCCACTCACTGCATGGCACTCCTGTCTCGTTTGGTCCATCAGTCAAAGCGCTTCCTCTTCTTGGCATAACAAGAGAGTACAATAATGTTTTTAGAATGCTCTTGGCATGTCGCTAACATGTGGGAGCGAGTGATGAGTTAACCGACCTAATAGACGGCAAAATCGCCAGCCTGCCGCACTTTGAGAGAGACAAGGAGCGAGAAGCGATACCGGCTGGTGGATTACTAGAGCTAGGTGTCACACGGAGGCCAAGAAATATGGTGATAGTGTGGGTTGGCCATGTATATGATGTAACTACACTGGGTTGCCGTGTTTTGAACTCTTTCGGTCTACTGTGGAGAAGATTGGGTAGATTTTATATCGTTGAATAAAAATATTAAAGAGTCCAGACACTCCACTGCAAGGTTTCTTGCTCCTTCTCAGTCATTGGAAAGCGTTCTTCTAAGTTTGCCGACACGTGGGACATCCAGCATCCAGGTTCACGTGTCATGCAAGAAAATGGAGTTAAGTATAGTAGGAGAGACTCACCAACGGTCATGAACGTAGGTGGAGTACGTGCATGAATCGCCCGAAAAAAAGGAATATGAGCACGAAGAGAAGAGGTGTAGTCACTGACGCAGGTACTCTTTGCCTCTTTCCCTAATACTCACGCGCGGGTACACGGTGAGTTTATTTCTGTACGAAGAGGCAGCTGACCTGATAATTTGGCGAGTGTAGTAGTTGTTCATGGGAACCACGCATGGACAAATCAAAGTTCGATCATGATGCGGTGGCGCGTTTTTTATAAATTAAGTTATTCTATTCGATGGAACTTATGCAACATTAGTTTCTCAATGGAACATGAATCATGCACGCACTGAATGACGGAGCATGGGATGGTAGCCATGGACATGGCCAGCCCTTTTTGGAGACTACTACACTACTTTTGATGTGTCCCGTCAACTCACAAACAAGGAGAAGCTTTTCTTACTACTAGTACGAGCTCTCCCTTTCTCACGAGCACGCGCGGTGGCTCGTAGGACGAGGAGAAGTTTTTGCTTTACGATAGTGCGCATAATACAGGTGGTGGACGTGCATCAGTTCATTCGGTGTCAGATTGCCAGAAGTATCTATATTGTAGTACCATCATCATTGTTCGACTTCCAGAAGTGCCGAAGAGCCAAGCACATGGTCACCTACTCACAGTATAACCGGCCATGTTTGCACGAATTTTTTAACATAGTACAATCTGAGTGGATTGCTCCAATGGTCATCACACGTGAGCCAATCGATTCGCACCCTTCTGCGCTCCATTTTATCTTGCGTTCCTTCCTTGGTCCAGCACGCAGACAAGTTTACCCCATGCTCATGTACGCCAACATGGTAGTTAATTATTTTGCCAGAGTCAACTATCACACCCTTCCGATGCCACATCAATGTACCCACTAGAACAAGTTAGACTTGTTCGGTTCAACCGCCTTCCTAGGTGTTTGGAGAGGGTTTGGCCGGCGCGAGGCGGTTCTATAGGTGGGCAGGCGGCCAAAAATAGGGAAAACACGCGAACCAGCTAGACAAGAAAGGGAAGCTTCTACATTTGCGGGGGGGGGGGGGGGGCGTGGTATTAGACATTGGGCGGCAACATGCGGTCATCCGGTTACGCAATAAAGGATGCGAATAGGCTTCCTATATTATCAAGGACTAGCTTCCCTACCGATTGCTCATCCAATAGAACTCCCAAGTTAACTGTGCTGAGGCTGGAGTAGTCATCAGATGGGTGACCGAATGGGAAGTGTATTCGATGTTAAAACTAATGGGATGGGTTACTATAGAGATTTAATTGGCTTAAATGTCTATAGTGCTCCATCCTATTAGTTTAACCTCCAGGTCTTTGTTTTGTAATTTTTGACATTTTTTGTTTTTTGCACACATGTTAATCGAAGGTCTATTGCGTTACTTTTTGATATTTTTTGTTTTTTTGAACACATGTTAATTGGCTTGAAAGAAGGTCTATCGTGTTACTCCACGACATCCATCCTATTAGTTTAACCTCCAGGTCTTTGTTTTGTAATTTTTGACATTTTTTGTTTTTTGCACACATGTTAATCGAAGGTCTATTGCGTTACTTTTTGATAATTTTTGTTTTTTGAACACATGTTAATTGGCTTGAAAGAAGGTCTATCATGTTACTCCACGACATCTTTCCAACAAAAGTGATATGACTTTTGTCAACCTATAAGGTGTGTTTGTCAACTTAACCTCAAGGTACATGTTCTCAAATTAACCTCTGGATCTTGCAGGAGTACTTGTTTTTTGAACACATGTTAATCGAAGGTCTATCACGTTACTTTTTGATAATTTTTGTTTTTTGAACACATGTTAATTGTCTTGAAAGAAGGTCTATTGTGTTACATCACGACATCTTTCCAAACAAAGTGATATGTGATCAGTCGGCCCGACTTTGTGGCGTATAGGCCATGGCATCCTCCGCCCCAAAGAAGCCAGTGGCAAGGCCTACAACTACTGAAGACGCACCACCAGTTTAGATGCCGGCCGCTGAAGTAGTGGGGGAGACCCAACTGCAACACATGCTTAACAGACCAACCTGGTGGAATGACTGCTAGGCAGTCTAATGCTTCGGAACCGCCTGCTAAGCAGTCTGTAGGTCCAGAACTGACTGCTCATCAGTTCGTCGTTCCGCAGTCGCGTGATCAGCATACCAATGCGTCAGCACTTCCTGCTCGGCAAACCAATGCGTTGGCATGTCCTCCTCAGCACACCGACAAGTTGGCACCACCTGCGCAGAAACCCGACATAGCTTCAACGCATGGTCAGCAGTCTGATGCCTCTGCTCCTACAACCCAGCAGTCCGTCACAATAGCACCGCCAGCTCAGCGGTCCGGCATAGATAAATCGTCTGCTAAGCAGTCCATCGAAGCTTCACCGTCTGCTCGGCAGTCTACATTGCAGCCAACTAGATGTCCTGCCAGAAATGCTTCAAGTACCAAGAAGGAAGTGGCCAAAAAGGCTACAGCCGCGAGGAAGCGCGGCGAGAGAGTGAAGAGGAAAGAGAACGATTGTCTCTTGCTTAAAGCAATCATCGCCCATAACCAAATTAACAGCAGGTTGTTCGAATCGGGGAGTAATATTATTTCTGACGGCATGGATGATGAAGAAGTAGATTTGTTGCTTGCTAAAAGCAAAGCAAACATACTTGAAGCACGCAATTACGTCCATGGCCAGCCATTTCTTGTTGGCGAATACTTTGATGAGTGCAGCTCCAGTTGGCGCGAGTTACATGAATATTGCATGGATCTAATGCCAGCAGGTCATCATGAGTTGCTAGTCCACTACAACAGAGATCATTTCCGACACGATGCTGGTTCCATCAATGTGAGTTCTGAGGACTTACATCTCTTCTCCAACTTCAATGAGCTCGATGCCACTCTTGTTAGATGCCTGATTTTGTAAGTACTTAACAAACTCTGATCAACTTCTCCATACAAGGCTGTAAATGATAAACAGCTAACTGCATTTACATGATAAGGACATACGGGACTAGGCCGTTAACATGGCCATCCGTCTCTTCGAAAACACGTCCCATGCATCTCTGGCCATATCATGAACGGTAAGTCAAGTAAACAACCACGCATACACTGATTGTCTTTTAGATTTTGACATGACTCGTAAGTTCATGGCTTTCTTAATATGTAACCATCACTGGATGTTGGTATTCATTGTTGCAAACAAGAACACAGTTTACTACATCGATTCTCTCAGAGAGTCAACAAACGCTCAGGATCTGACGCGTCTTCAACAATTCATGGATAGGTATTGAATTGTATTATGTTGAAATTAATTTGCATTCATATCTAGTTCAATAAATGATGTTGTCAAAATTCATCTTCATTTGCAGTGTGCTCTCATTGTGGAAAACTAAACCAGGGAACCTGTTCAAGAGGGAACTACCTCTGCAGCACGAGATCGTTTCTCCGGTAACACACTGAAATTCGTTATTTTTAGAAAATTTATCCAACAGTCTGCAAATACCTTTTTTATGCTAGTCAAATGTTCAAGCTTCTAAATAAACCTCTTTCTATTTTGTCCAAAGAAAAAATAATACATCTAACACCGGTTAGGTTGTTCCTAACAGGACAAATACATGACTAATTATGTACAAAAAATTTCAGTGTCCTCAGCAAGAAGCAGGGACCAACCTTTGTGGATACTATGTTTGCAGACACATGATCTCCATTTGCAAATCTACTGATAGTTGTGACGATCCTCATGAATTAGTACCAGTAAGTCTATGTTAATTAATATCTTCTACTCCACTCATATGGCACATTTTGATCTTAAAAATACTGCAACTCATCTTAGAACCAAGGACCCCTGAACCGCTCCCGGCTGGTGAATTGCTGATGGCTCGGAGATTTATCTGCGACTTCTTCCTGAATCACTACATCAATCCCACTGGTGATAATGAAGATTTCAGCACACCTTCTCCTGAAACATTGAGTAAGAGTTAGCTGCTAAACATATACGCATGGATCCATTGTTTTCCGTCTGATGAGGTCTTCGTATTTCGTACACTATGATTAATTATGTAATGCATATATGTGTGGACAAATCATTGGGATTTAGCTACCATATGTTCAATAGCAATTGTTGCGAAATTTGATAAATGTTCTTCTTGTGGACACTATTTGTTCAATTGAATATTGTGGTGAATTTTCTTTTTGCGTGCCAATTCAAAATGGGATATTTTTGTTTATTTGTTCAATTGAATATTATGGTGAATTTGCTTTTTGCATGCCGATTCAAAATGGGATATTTTTGTTTATTTGTTCAATTGAATATTGTGGCAAATTTGCTTTTTGCATGCCGATTCAAAATGGGATATTTTTGTTTTAACCTGTCAATTGCTCCGCACACGGTTCAACTAAATGAGTGTGTGTGATCCACATCGGAAAGCATACGTCAATTGTAGCAGAACCGTCGGTGATACACAACAGATCGCAAATGATTTGCAGCGCTACTACGTGTGCGTCAAGTTATCACACACGAGAACTCGGAGTAAATCGTGCCCAATGTAAAATGCAATCTCGGTCATAATTTTTTCAGGAAACGTGTGGGATCCCAAACGAAAAGCACATGTCACTCTTGCCGCAACCGTCGATGATACACAATAAATCACAAACGGTCTACAACACTTGTTTGTGATAGAACATTATTGCAGATGGTAAAATGGGGAAACGTGTGCGATGGAGTCTTGCATGGCAGACAGGTACCGCAGAAAACTCGTGTGTGATGGGGCACATATCGCACAAAGTTCATATGTTAGCCCGTGTGCCTTACATACTGTTTCCCAAACGGTTCATTACGACACACCGTTTGGTTTCACTGCGTTATTAGAAACGTTTAATCACCGATGCCACACGTGCAAAAGAATTTAGTGTGTGCTGCATCGCACATGATTACATTTTGCAAGGCTTTTGGATCATTGCTCCATATCCCCGACGGTTTCTGGGTCATGTGGGAAGGACCCCTATCGCCCACACTCACTTGGCGACGATTCCAAATGTCGTCGCAGAAAGGGGTTAAAAACCATGTGTATAGCACCGATGCATACCAGTGTATCCTAGGGTCGATCTAACATCGACCCTGGTCCTTTTTACGTGGACCGTCTTGCCCGGCCGGTTGACATACTATATCATCGGATCCGAGCTTTACGCTTGGTCCGGTGAAGTGTGGTTTCCGTCCCGTGCCCGATATAGAATCGATTCTCGGGTGGAAGTCATCTACTATTCCTCGACTAGACCTAACGTCACGAGGGAGGGGATACAACATAGTTTGAGTCATCGAGCTTGATGTCTCTGCGGGGATTGGGGCTTGAATCTCCACCTATGGTTCGGTCGAGCCGAAATGAGGGAGTTCCGGCGCAGAACCTGTGTTGGTGCCGATCTAGCCGGTGATGCCATCAAAACACTTTGACTACATGGAGGGACCTGCATGGGCAACACCACTTTACAAGGTGGTCAATGACATCCCACTTTATAAGATGGTAAATATAAGGTGGTTATCAAGGATATTCATGCTTCTAGACCTTCTTTCACCTTATTGTCCATGAAAAAAGAGGCTCAAATTATGAAGCCCACAATCTAGCTAGGTTTGCATCTACTTTACATAAGGGGAGACACACATAGCTTGGTCTGCCCCATGACACTCCCGGTACTCCGATGACTATTAAGCAATAAACCTAGTAGATTGTGCTGGAAAAAAGTTTGTTTCGCTTTCTGGGTTTTTCTGTTGAGGTTTAATGTTTGGTTTTATTTATTGTTTTTTCTCTTTTCTTTTTAGTTCTTTTTATTTTGCCATTTTCTCGTTTTTAGGTTTTGGTTATTTTGTTCTGGTTTTCTTCCAGTTTACATTTTGCTTCTTTTTGTTATTTCCGCGTTTCTTTATTTTTTTTCTTTTTTACCTTCTTTTATTTTTCTCTCTCTTTTTACCATTTCAATCTAATTTTTAATCCTCCTTTCATATACACTTAACATTTTGTAATATATGGTAATGTTTCAATAACATGGTGAAATTTTTCAATATATGGTAATTTTTCAATAACATGGTGAAATTTTTCAATATATGCTAAACATTTTGTAATATACAGAGATCTTTTAAAATGTACAATGAACTTTTTTTATATACGGTCAACATTTTTAAAACACACACTGATTTAGTATACACTTAAAATTTTTTACATACTCTAACCATTTTTTAAAATACTCAATGAACATTTTTAAACACAAACTGAACATTTTAAAAATAGAAGATGAACATATTTAAGTACACATCAAACATTTAAAATACACAATGAACTTTTTCCTAAAAAACAGCATGGAAAGTCAAGCAAACCGAGAAATAAATCAGTAAAACCGAAGCCTCCGCGCAAACTGGCGATACAGGGGAGCTCCTATGTGACGCTTTTTGTGTCAAAGAGTCAAGGTGCCGCACAGGGGGGCCTCACCTGGGCCGGCCCATTTTCCATCCGTGAGGTGAAGGTAATGAGCGTGTTGTGAAAGCCACTGCGCTAGACCAGGTGTGGTGTTAGATTAGCAGCGCAACTAAAAAAAAGAAACTGTCGACAGCGGCAAAAGTGTAAAAGATTCGCAAAAGTTAAAGTCCCAATAAGGGATCGAACCGAAGATCCCCTGATAATGCTTTTTTCAAAGGAAATTTTTTTTTGAAAACCCGAACATTTTCTAAATAACTTGAACAAAATGGAGAATATTTAGAAAAGTGCAAACTGTTTACAAATTGTGAACAAAATTTGTAAACTGGAACATTTCTAAATTTCTGGACAATTTTTAAAAACTTCAACCCTGATTTTTTTGAAAATGGGAACTTTTTTAGTTTCTGAACAATTTTTGAAAATTCGAAAACAAACTTTTTTTCAAAAACAAAACGTGAAATGTTTTATCAAACGCGAACATTATTAGTTTTTTTTACAAATTTTGAGAAAACACAAACATTTTTCAACACACAAACGATTTTGGAGACACGGACATATTTTTTAGAACCGAAACATTTTCTAAACTACCCAAAAGCTGAACAGGAACAATTTTTCAAATTTCAAAACAAAATTTGGATACACAAACAACTTTTGCACGTGAACATTTTTGGAAACTCCAGAACAAAATTTGAAACAACGTACATGTTTTTAAATTTGCAAACAATTTTGGAAATGAAACACTTTTCAGAACTCCGAACAAAACTTGTAAATATGAACATTTTTTAAATTTGCGAACAAATTTTGGAAAGGGAACATTTTTTTCAAACTCCCAAACAAAATGTATGGAATTTACGACCATTTTTTCGATTTGTGAACAAAATTTGAAACATGAACATTTTATACATTTGTGAACAAATTTGGAAAGCTAGACACTTTTTGAAATTCCTAAACATTTTTCGAGTGCAAACAAAATTGAAAAGATGGAAATTTTTGAAATAGGAACGTTTATTTGAACTCACAAACAAAAATTGAAAAAACGAACATTTTTCTTAAATTTGCAAACAAATTTTGTAAAGTTGTGAAATTTAAAAAAACATAAAGAAAAAAACGAAATAAAAAATAATATAAAGCCAAAAAAACCAGAAAAATGATACAGGAAAAAACGTGATTCAGGGAACCTTCTAGAGGGTTCCCAAAACGGTTGGACGCACTATGTACAAGTGGGCCGGCCCATGTCTGTCGCTCGCTGCGCTGCTCTGTGCAATTGCTTGACAGTTCGCCGCAGCGAGCGGCGAATAGGATTTTCCGGGATACAGCGCGTTTCGCTCGCTCAGGAAACTGCGTGACTAACTAGGCCGTTCGGCACTTCGGCCCATATCTTTCCTTTGTGTAGACTCCAACTATACGACGCTAAAGGCGTCATATAGGAGGACTCCTCCAGAATGCACGTGGTGAGACACCAAAAATTGCCAAAAGCTCAAATTAGCCTCGTCAGAAATATCTTGGCCCATGTATATCTCCTTGTGGCTTAAGAGCCAATTATATCCATGGACCAATGTGCTTGAGATAAATATCAATAAACAAAGGGGATAAAGAGAGCCAAAGGGAAGCGTATTTTATGCTCTAAGAGGGCAATCGGAGCATCTTTTGTGCCATGAAAGTAGAGGGTAACTCAATGGAGCCTAAAATATTCTCATTACCTAAACCCTTTTTGTCCCAGGTATGTCTTTATTATATTCTAAGAAACTACAAAATATGTAGGTGTTGCTTTGTTTGTAATATAAAACTGATTTTGCAATGTTCATACTCTCTCCATCTTTTCCTGATTTGATAAGGAAGAATTAATAAATCAGTGTCCTAGAGTATTCACTGTCACAAAATTCACTTGCTATCGTGGTTACTATTGAATGTTGAAAGAAATCCAAAGGAGCCCTTTTATCAAAAGGAAACGTTTAGGTATAAATCAAGCAACACAGGCGTTGTTTGGCCAATTATGTTGCTTGCTTAAATTTTGTTGACATAAAGTGTCCGTACACATAACATGATTAAGTATATAATACTAAAAAAACATCTGTTCTTGTACAGAAAAAAAAATAAGAGCGGGAGATGCCAGCTGGGGTCTCTGAAATTATGCCTAAACGCCTGCGGAAAAAATTCTGCCTAAAAGCTACACAATTTGTTTTTTCCTACAACACAGAATATTAGCATTCACAACAGACATGCGACTTTTTCGAAAATGAATATAGCAGGCGTGTATATATTTTGCAGGATGCTATATAGTGTTATAAAAAAACAATGTATTCTATAACTTTTCTCTACCATGTACCATCTGATCTCTGTGTGACCCAATTTTCTTACAATCCCATTTCTATTCAATTACCAATTGTGCGTAAAAAGGAAGGGAATAGGAATTTGAAATCCCTCCCTTCCCACAGAATCATCGGGCTTGACATGCCTGATAAATACATGATGCTGGTCGCCCAACATCAAAATGAAAACCGCGTTGTTGCTTGCCTGTACCATGAGGATTTGATTAGAATTTTGGACCAAGATCCTAGCCATACCCTGCCTTTGCAAAAGGAAAATGTTATAGTTTCATATCCTCCCAATTCCCAAACAAAGTACACGTATAGTGGAGCTGGCCTAAAAGCTTTGTTCGTGAAAGTTTGAACTTGCCCTCCTGTCTTCTTTTAGGCACCTTGCCCTCCCATGTCCTAACTAGCTTACGTGAGAAGCTAACTAGAGCTTTAGGAACATGTTAATCTCCTCACGTTTGCCCCATAATTGGTCACACCGATACATATACTCCCTCCGTCCAAAAATACAAATACATCTAGATACATCACCTTTTATCCATTTTGATGACAAGTATTTCCGGACAGAGGGAGTACGTAACTAACTCCACCACGACAGAGATATGTAGAAGGAAAGGAAAACGCTAAAGTTGGTCAAAGTGATTAGGTTCTAGGAGGCAGTATCTGAAAACAGCCAACAAAGAGATGAAGACCTGCATGCCCACGCAAAAACCCTTACTGATAGGGGATATATCTCATCTCCTTTATGTATCTCATTACTCCCTCCGTCCGAAAATACTTGTCATCAAAATGAATAAAAAGAGATGTATCTAGAAGTATTTTCGGACAGAGGGAGTACCTGGAAATGCCATATATGCATGCAGCATGCGTGAGATGTTCTTCTCTGCGAGCAATCTCTTTTCCTAGCGACAGCTGGAGAGATCAACACAAAGACACAATTGGTTCAACTCTACTACTAGCTCAAAGATATCTAAAAGCAATCGAGCTAGACATAAATATATATATCAACTATATCAGGCGTAGCTCTCGCCGAACAAGCATAGACCTCTGATCAAGTGATCGTCAATCGTAGGATTCTTCCTAAAAGCTTCAAAGCTTCTTATTATAAGCTTTGTGGTTACAGCCTGCAAGCACATTACATGCACGGATGTGATGCCACTAAACGAGTAGAGAGAAAGAGAGGGCATTGCATGCTTGGTCCGTTTTTGCACCTCTAGAACGGGCCAAACGGTGCAATTCTTTCTGGAAAGGCAGTGAAAGTTGTAGGCATGCATGCATGCTACTTGCACTTTGCGATTACATTAGTGGGTGCTTTTGGGGGTCCTAAAGTGCAAAATTAACCCTCCTTTTTGACCGGTCCTCCATTGCTAGTTAGTAATCTTCTATTCTTATGTTTACTTTCATTGACTTAGATAGTTCCCTATGGATACATGTGCCGGAATGCAAGTAAAAAGTGGGATAGTACTTGTTAGGCACCGATGAATACGGGAATGAGAAAGACTGTTCTGTACTCACCACTTTACTTCTGGACACAACTAGCTAGTTCTTCTTCTTCTTCTTCTTTTTTTTTTTTTTGCCAGGAACACAACTAGCTAGTTCTATGATGTGTACACTTGACATGATAGAAAACTCAATAACAACGAGAGTCTCTTTTGGCTAGAACATATCCAGTGCACTAGAGCTTGTGGTGTATCTGGTGACCCAACCTCGTTGTCCTTTCTAGAAGTTGTCAAAATTAGGAGGGGGAATCGGCATGTAGATACAATATACTACTCCCTCCGTTCACAAATATAAGATGTTTCGGATATTTCAATATGGACTATATACGGGCTGAAATGAGTGAACAAACACAAAACATATCTATACATTTGATTCGGAAAAAAGTTAGAACATCGTATATTTGTGACCGGAGGAGTACATAACTAACATCGGCTGTGAATACAACTTGAGAAACAAAAATGTCAATTTTCTCGGTTAATATTTAATAGCTAAATTTAACTGGGCTATGAATTCGGCTCATTGCACTTTTGTCGGGTTTTTTTTTCAAGTTATATGTTTTGAATTTGGATCTGACTTTTTTATTAGTTGCATACTTGTTGTGTCTATGCACTCTTTTTTTTTTTTGTAGAAGTTCTGAAGTTTCTAAATATGTGAGCCGATGTCTGGTGCATCAGATAAGTTATCCTCTTTTACCCACCCTAAGTATTGCATAGTATTATCTTTTCAAGGATACACCAATATTGGCGTATCGAGATCACAGATAGAAAAACCAAGAAAGGCCTAGTGTTTGTTACAACTTAGCCACGGCTCTCAAAGTCGTTGATTCACATGTGGATTACTTGCCACTCTCCAACCTATCTACTGTACATGGTAACGATCCTTGCTCTCAAAGCAATCCAGTCGCCCTCCAATCTTGTCTCTCTAACTCGATCCTCCTAAGCATGACTTCCGCCGATGGTGAAGCTTCCTTGAAGATGATATTGTTTCTATTGTTTCTATGCTTTCACAACATCCAAACCGGATGGCGACGGCGTCTTGGCATTGTCTTTCTTCTTGAAGGCGCTATCTTGCTTGCTTGCGGTGTCACCGGTGATGGCCTTGATGATGTGTTCACCGCTCTTGGTTTTGGATTGGTTGGTTCCGGCTGT
The DNA here is from genome assembly GCF_018294505.1 of Triticum aestivum. Taxonomy (NCBI): domain Eukaryota; kingdom Viridiplantae; phylum Streptophyta; class Magnoliopsida; order Poales; family Poaceae; genus Triticum; species Triticum aestivum. Next base: position 536,113,067 of record NC_057813.1, on the reverse strand, counting down.
GTTGTCTCTTCTGTTCGGGCTGAGCATCCCTTGTCTCTCTGCTCCAGGCATCATGTTCACGCTTGTCTGCATTCATGACATCTGTTGTATTCTTCACTGTACTATTTCTACTTCTTCTATCAATGAAATGATACGCAAGTTTTACGTATCCGTGAAAAAAAAACATCCAGGCTACTAGTGTAATTACCGTCCACGTCTTCTTCCTAAGTTGCTTCTGCGGGTTCAGTGCTGTCCACCATTGCACTAGGTTGGCATCCACCGTCGGCATCCATGCTTAATATTTTGGAGAGTAAACAGTGTGATTGGAGCTTCCTCAACTTGTACACTGTTATTTCACTTGATTCCATGACTCCAAACCGAATTTATGGGCCCCTAATTTACACGGCAGAACGCATACATATGTCACTGACACATAGAGTAAAAAGCAACCAAGTCACTGAAGTCAACAGAATAAGACAATAACCAATTAACCATGCAACAACCAAGTGGTAGAACCGCACAAGACCCGCAAAGAAAGGTCATGGAGCTCCAATGCATCTTATTACTGGCATAATTACTACTTTGGGCAGCAAGTGACCGGCCGCGAGCGCATGCGGCACTGCTTGGAAATCAAGCAGCGGCTAGCTGTCCTGCAAGTTGCGCGTGCGCGCGCGCGATTGGTTACGTCTGACGCAGTGATCGATCAAGCACCGCATATATGGAGCTAGGCCAAATCCTGACGAACGCTAATTAACAACAATATAAAACTGGACCTGAAATGACCAAACGTATTAGTGACCCTAAGATGCCGGCTTATCGCCATAAACTTTAAAAGTTTCCCTTATCCGAACAGTGCCCTTCCTTATCTGAATTACATCATCATCCCAGAAAAACATTTTTTAATATTTTTAAAGGCTATTTTTCTACCTTAAAACGATGGGCTAGAAACCCAAAACAGCATTTCGCCACAATTATCGTCATAATATATTCACGACACTTCAAATCCAGCGACCCGGTCCATGCATTTGCTGATTGTTCGTTGCTCCATCACCTGCTCTGTTCAGACGTCAGGCCTTCAGGTTTCGGAAAACAACAAAGCTGGCTGGATAGCAATCTGGACGAGCCGCGCCTGACGAAAGAATCGATCCTCCTCAGTGTCTAGTTTCACCCTGCACCGTCAGTCTCAAGAATCCTTCAGGTAGCAGGCAACGTTGCGCGCGCGTCGGGTCTCTGCCGTCCGTCGGATCGCGGCGCGGTGCGGTGCGGTTCAGAGGAATCCTGTCCGTCCAGCGGGACTCTCCCTCCCCTATAAATGGGGAAGGGCTGGGCTGGCAGCCCTCTCAACTTAAGCAAGACACCAGCAGCAGCAGGTCGGTCCGGTGTGTTCCAACTTCCAAGAAGCAGCCTAGGTAGCTTAGTTTAGGAGGAAGCCAGCACAGCAGCAGGTGACCGGCTGCAAGAATGGGAGGGAGCATGTCGTGCTTCGGCGGCAGCGGCCGGGACTACGACGAGGCGTACGAGCAGCCGCGGCGGTCGTCGAGGAAGGTGCGGCCGAGCGACGAGGACGGGCTGTGGTACGTCGGGGAGCGGGACGTCGATAGGAAGGCCACGGAGTTCATCGCCAGGTTCCACGCCTCCGCAAGCTACGTCGAGGCTACCTAGGCTCGCTTGATCTTCTGCTGCTTCCGCCGGTGATCTCCGGGTCCGGCTACGTACCTCAGGCGCCCCGAGGTGGCTGGCCAGTCCGCTTGGTTAATCGGCCATTGAGTTGTTATCCTGCTGCTCTCTTTCTCTAGTTCTATTAGTCTTGGTTATTATCTACATTAATCTTTGTGATTAAGAGTGTGTAATTTAAATATGTATGTATTCCATAAATAAGAGCAAGGCTGGAGGGAGGCATGAGCTTATGTACGTGAAAATATGGAGAGATATTGGTCTTTGTTGTTCGAAAAAAGAAATTGGTCTTTCAGGTGCCATATACTTAATTTTCTGATTTGCCATATTTCAAGTCATCTAGAAAATAGTTATTTCAGAGTCGATCAAAGCATATGCCTACAGTTGCACTTGCACATCAGAGTTTGATGAACAACTCCCCAGTTGCGCGTCTCTAAGCTTAAAGTTGCTCATAATACATAAGATGTGCAACCACTTAATAATTGACGGTTAGATGAAGAAAAACAAACTTCCAGGATCATTGACAAAATAACTATTTCTCATTCAAGTAAAAACAGACACTCATACATTGCTATGTACTCTTTCCGTCCCATAATGTAAGAGCGTTTTTGACACCTCGTCGAGGGAGCTACATGTATAAAGTTACTGTGATGGTAGGATAGAGCCAATAGGGTTAGTGGAGAAGCCGTGAAAATACTTGAGCAGGAGCAAGCTACATGCCTAGTGAAAGTTTTACAACCCGCACTCAGATATTTGGATAAAAATCATGTGAATAAGCCCTGAAACTGAGATTAGCAACTTCCTGATTTCCACTTTATTTGTTTGTGTTGTTATGGCACCGCAATTTACTCAAATTTTAAATAATGCATCTAAAATTTAAACAAACCCTCTATTACTATATTGTCCAAGATTTTTTTAACACAATCTGCGACACTACATGTAGATTCTTGATCAAACTTTTGGCAAAAAAAGAAGGTAGAAATGACATAAAACCACAATGTAAACCTTCTCAAAATAGAACTATGCCTGCCATATAGTAGCAAAGCTCTAGAAACTATATAAATTGTGTGTCAATGTTGGTTTAGAAATGTGCAACTAGCTAGGTAGGTTTTGGATGTGTAGCAGCCGAGTTATATACTTCTCTATCTAAAGTTGGACACAACTTTCTCATAACTTTATACTTCATCATGCGTAACATGGTGAATTAGAAATAACAGTTTGGACGAAGAAAAATAACAGATCAAAAGTTCAAAATATTGCTTGGGAAAACTAAGATAAATTTTGAGAACCAACCATTGGTGGAGTGGCTTGTGGGCGGTGTCCACCGAGCCACCAGGTGGCTGGCTAATCCACTCGATTCTTCTTTCATATGTGAAAAAACATTTACTAGATACATCACCCTTGGTTCTATTTTTATTAATATAAGGAAATTGGCCCTCCACAATGGAGTGTCATTTTGTTTCATCGTGTATATGGTATTTTCAGTGCAATGAACATATTATACAGCTATATACCACTCATCATTTTAGATCCAAACACAAAATGAAACATTAAAATAAACATGAGAGGTACGACGATCTTCTCCGACAAAAGCTCCATCATAAACATATCTATCGTGTTAGCTTGTCCCCATTTCATGTATAGTGGTATCTCACTATCTCATAGGGCAGAACCATGTTCCACCCTATTCGTGTAATCATGTTCCGCCTAGCAATGTGCCACATTACATCATTAACCAAGTTGCCAATAGTCACTTCGATGTTTTCGCTCATGATATCTCCTACATGCCGGCGCAAATTGGCAAACCTGATTCCAAATTGTGACCACCCATTGTACGATGTTTGCCCATCAATTTCTTCACTTTTTCATTCGTTTGACTTCTTCTTTCAACTGAAATTCCAAACCACAAGAATTGGCCCGCCATTTTTCGCGCCCGTTCTTCTTTGCGGTGAGAGACATATTAGACAAGGATCATCGAATTTAGTCTCCCAAGAACCTGTGATGCAATCTTTCCCGGCAAAATGATCGATCCAACTTAGAGGGATCACAAGAAATTGTCTCTGAGCTCTCATCCTTCCTTTCCCTTAAACGCCCAAAAATTCCCCCTCTAGCCGTCATCAACTTGAGGGGTATCAAATCCTCCCATGGCAGACGTACCTTTCCCTAGATAAGAACGAGCCAATGATTTGTGACAATTCATTGGACCCTGTGTTGCAAAACAATCAGAAAAAGGTTGTTGCTTTACACCAGTGGTGCCAAATCACCGGCCCCGGGCCGGATCCCTTCGTACCGCTTACATTCCCCGGTGAGATGCAATTAACAGTTAACCTGTGACTTTGACTGTCAATCTACAATTCTACGTGACCGGTGAATCTGAATATTCTCAAGAAATGGTGGAGAGATCGCTCCGGAAAAGCGAGAAATTCCATGGGCATATACCTAGGAACTAGAAGTTTCTTCAACTCTGCCATAGTATGAGACATCTGCAAGATTTTCCTGTGCATGTATGCTGCTTGTCTGCAAAATAATAACCTGTGTATGTGCCTGCAACTATTGGCATGATTTGGTGGTCATGATCAGATCATCAGACAAAACTTTGTGCCAAAAAAAAATCATCATTTGGTGGCACACTACTTATAGAATTCTGAAAAGATGATCACAAGAAGGTGGCAAGGGACACTTCTTTTTCCCATTGTCCGGCTTCCTTCAAATAGCCTCTGCGACGTTCTTTCTGCTTTCTTTTGTTGGAGGAACAAAAAGAGTGGAGAATTATTGTCATGACTTTGGGCAAGCATTGGACGGAGGAGAGCCATCTTTGCACTGTGCTGCGCAGCTGTGGTGCGTGAAGGAGCCATCTGGGAAGGCCATTCTGTACCTTGCAAGTACCAGCTCCTTCCTCTAGGGAAAGCACACCAGGTTCCTGGAAAAATTAACCATTGTAAATGTTATCCTTGTTATTAGGACTAAAAGAGAGCCAGTTTTTAATTAGTTAGTAACCTGGTTGTTCTTCTGATAGTACAGGTACGATGGAATGGACTTTTCACCTAATAAAGGTTTTCCATTTTTCTGTTATGGAATGATTCTGCTGGCACCATGAAGCTAATAAATTATGTTTGTTGATTTCTGTCACAATAGGCACCACCTTGAAACTAATAAATTATGTTTCTTGATTTTTGTCAGCGTAGGCATTATGGAGAGTTCACTGAACCAGACATGAGAACCTAATTCTCGTCTAATTTGGATAGCTCCTAACTGGCACAATCTTTATTGAAACAGTCCCATAAATAGGCCTATCAGCAAATTGACAGGTGCTTGTCTACAGGCAAGATTTGCATTGATCTCTTTGCCCGAGCTGTAACCCGCGGAACTAAAGAAGGTAAGTAAGATTGGTAAGTGTGTCAGAGACTCAGAGTTGTATGTGATCATGCTAACCAGAAAAGGCCTATGATTCCACTCCCTAATGGCAAATTTAGAGGGCAGGGTTCCACTCTGAAGTCACACCTGAGCTTTTGCTTTTAACCAGCTGAAAAAGCTGCCCTGAGAATCGGTTCTGTGCCTACCCAACAAGCTCGTGTAGCATGTGCTTAGCTCTCTTATCTCTTCTGAAGCCTTAAACCTACGGTTCTCATTATCCGTTGGTGTTTTTTTAGAACTTATGAACATTTTTTTTATCACCCACACACGCTGATACATTTCGCAGTCTAATATTTGCATAAACAGACGGTTAGTGCTGCACAGGAAATAGTGATGTTGCATATACCATGTACCGACGATGCGGTCCATAATCTACCAGCATTCAACAAGCAGTGGTGTTTCAGTGACCAAAACATAGGCTAACTTATCCACTGGCGCACGTAATAAGCTAAATACATACACTAATCTACTAGCGTTCAACAAACACGGATGTCACAGTGACCTAAACATAGACTAACTTGTCTACTGAACTGGTACTACCCAATACCAAGCTTTCACACAGCAAATCACTAACCAAGAACTGTCATTGGCAAGTGACGCTGGCATTGGTAGGCAAAATACCGGGACTACGTTTTGCTCGCACTAGTTAGGCATGATCAGACATCAATTGATCACAACATGCCAGACCATTTTCTCAACGACCTTGAAGGTGCAACGATCGCCTTCTTCTACCTCGTTGTCTCGGCAAAACCTTTTCCAGCCTTTCCCAGTTAGTAAGCCGTAGGTGTTGGCGATGTTGAAAGCTACTGGCCAAGATCTTGCGCTCCCCTCCATGGATGTTTTAAGTTGGATTGTACATGCTTCTAGAAGACCAATTGATGAGCAAAAGGTCAATTTCACAGCCTGCATTGATGCCACAATTTGAAGCTCTTATGAGATAAAACGTTCACAACTATTCAACTACTATATAATAAAAGGGTTCTATAAAGGGAATACCGTTTCTGTGAAGTTAATAGTGCACTGTAAACTAAGATTTAATTTTTTAAAACAAGTGTGTAAAGTGGCAGTACCGCAGTAGGTAGATATTTTGCCTTCACACATGGTAGTACCTCGGACCCAAATGTAAGTCATTTTAGCATTATAGTGGTCAAATCATTTCTAAGTTTGAGCATCTATAAAGAGAGAACTACTAGCAACTAAATGATCAAATTAAAACTAGTAAATTATCATGAATTATATTTTTATAACATTAAATTATTTTTATGTAAGGTAACATATTGGCACAGAAATTGATGATCAAAGTGCCATCTTATATCCCGAAAGAGTTACATTCTGGATTAAAAGAAAGTAATTTGTAGACAGACTCAGGTATATAAACAAGTGCAAAACAACAGTAATTCGGTATAAAAACACACATATTTTTGACTTTCAGAGCAGAAGACATGTCTTGCAATGGTCCAAGTCGTTAATTTAAGACTTGACGCAAGATCAGTGTCACCATTTGGTGGAAGACATTATTATACAGGAATTTCATACAGTGCATATTTATTGAAGTTGACAGCACCGTTTATTGTTTGTAATCAAATAGGTCAGAAATTCAAGGTTTAGAAGTTTAATGTGATGAAATACTTAGTACAAACATCTGTATGAATAGTTTCAGATGAGTAAGGAACAATGGAACATCATAGAGCATTGAGATTAATTTTTCGAGATTTATGTCCATACCAGTAAACCGAAATATAAAGAGAGAGAGAAAATGCAGTTCTCACAAAGAAGCTTTTAAGTGAATAGCTGGTGATCTGCTTCGTGAATGAGTGCCTTCCCACAACACCGGCAGGTTTGCTCTGCGACTGGACCTTCTTAGCTTTCATTGCAGGAAACGTTGCAGGAATCGCAGAAACCACTTGTCTCTTGTTGTAGCTTCTCTTGCTGACAGTTGCAGCTACAAGCTGCTTGTCACCTGCACAATAAATTTCACATGACCCCACAAAAAAAAATACATTTCACATAAGACAAGATGCAGGTCACAAATACTAAAATTTATTCAAAGTCATTCGTAATAAGGTAATTCATACAACTGTTTGCAGGAGGTCCACATGAAAATACAGTTCAATTCCGGCAAGAGTTTTATCGAAAAATATCCAGCAAGAAGGTATGTATTTCGCCTTACTTTGTGGGAGCATAGTGCTTGGTCCATCTGCCTCATCAGCTAGGTAAGGGTACTCCTTCATACACCCATTCGGCATTAACACCTGAACCGAAAACGACATGTTAACTTCATACCGGAACAGCAGGATGTTCCCTTCGGAGAGATCATGCGCCGTCAGAAACTCTACCCAAACTTCTCCATACAGCACGTCCGATTGACGTTGATCTAACTCGACTGGCCATAACTTGCCGGTAGGGCCAATGATCAAGGCTTTTTGGCTGCTTGGGCAACTCTCAGCCCCAATCAAGTGCTGCTGCACAAACTCATCAGGGATTGTCTGGAAGAACATTGGGAGCAAAAATGAAGCACATCAGTTTTAAGTTCAGAGCATGTCAAGTTGATACTACATAGTACTACTAGCCTAGGAACTTGATGAACTAGCAGATTTCTGAAGAGAGAAGCAGATTAAACTAGCTAGCTATATTCTTGATATAAATATATTCACTGAATAAAAAAAGAGATAAAACTAGCCAGCTAGCTATCCTGCTCACCATCTTCTCCCAGTCATCTGGTCGAAGCAACTTGATGAACCGAGGCCTGGTCTTGGACGTCACACCTACGTACCAATCACAAATTGTTATAAGGAGATACAAGTTTTTTTTTCAAAAACATTGCTATGGCAGGAGAACTGGATGAGGGATCTAAGAAATATCATCTTGTTAGGTGGGAAAAAGTTTGCTAGCCAAAAGATTTGGGGGGGGGGGGGGGGGGGGGGGGGGGCGCTTGCATGTGACGAATGTTTTGAAAGAACTGATTATGAACAAATATATTAAAGGGGTATTTTATCTCAATGTTGCAAGAAGAATCATGGGCAATCTCATTTTTGGCAGGAATTAATGAAAGTAAAAATAATTAGGAAACACTAAAAATCTGAGGCGGATTTGCCGTGCTCACCAACTTAATTTGCGGGGAACAAAATTTACCATGAAAAAGTTCAATTTGCCATGGTCAAAAATCTGACGTCAGATTTGTAGTGGAGTCCAAGAATTATGAGCTTCCTAGTAGAGCCAGTGTTGTTTTTGTGGGTGTTGCGACGGTGATTTGGAGCGCAAGCTCCTTGATTCGCAAAAAAAAAAAAATGCACTGGAAAATGAGTACAAATGAAATTGCAGCGCTTGTAACGCATCACGTGATGAATGAACCTGCCTGCGGGAGGAGTGCAGAGGCGCGCGACGCAAAAGGCCGGGTCGTACGCGGTCAGGGTGGCCATCCCGCGCCGCTCGCGCCGCAGCACCACGGACCACCCTTCGCCGATGCCGTTCTTCCTGACGATCTCCGGCCAGCCGGCGCCCAGCCAGCACGCCACCTCGCCGTCCGGCCGCGGCCGCATGCACAGCTCCACGCGCCGGGGCTTGCCGAGCAGGTCCACCACGTGCACCTCCTGCACGTCCCCGGCGCCGGCCGCGAGCCGCGCCGCGAACTCCAACGGAACGCACTGCAGTCACAGGAAGAACACACGAAAGCAGCAGAGGGGAGCCGGTCAGGAATTGATTGATGTGACAGAGCGGAGGGGCAATCAATGGCGGTGCGGCGGGGTTTGGCATCAGTCACTAACCAGCTTCTGGAGGCAGCTCGGCGACAGCACCTGCGCGGCGAACTTGTACCGTGGTTGGCGGCGGACGGAGAGCGCCATGCTCTGGCGGTGACGTGCTGACGGTGATATCGCAATGAATGCGCTGCTTGGCTGGTCGCTGCGGTTCAGTTCAGTGCTTGTGCAGACAGTCACGTGGCGTTAGGAAGAGGAGACGGGCGGGTTGGTGCGACGGTTGCCGGTTAGAGTTCCCGAGGAAAGGAAAGGGAACGGTGGGCCACGACAGGCTCTCTTGTTTTTTTTTAAACACAATACAGATGCAAGAGATCACAAATACGCACATACACTTGTTCCTATAAACACACACGCACATCCTATAAGAGACTGAACCGGCATACCATCTTAGATTTATGAACTCACGGTAGGCGCCTCGTCGTCGACGGATGCGTCTCCTCCCACAGAAATCGCATCGCGCGAAAATCGTGAAATAAATCCAGAAATAATGCGAGCATCAAGACTTAAATCCTGGTAGGACGAGGATCCACTGTTCCTCTAACCATCCACCCACAGGTTGGTTCGCGACAGGCTCTCTTGTTTCCCTTGTCTCTCCGGTTACTCGAGTAGCGGGTACTAGGGCTGGACGAAGAGCTCATAGCTCACGAGCTTAATAGCGCTCGATAGTTCGGCTCGTTAAGCTTGTGGCTCGCTTTTTAATGAACAGAGCCGATCACTGATTTTAGTTTGTTAATCTTAATGAGCTTAACGAACGAGCTAACGAGTTTCACAAGTAATTCGTTGAGCTCGCTGGTAACAACACAACACACACACATTTTCAACTTACATGACAAAGTTTTCATAGCACCTCAGCCCATCTAGTCAATCAAATCTACATAGAAAGCAACGAACTAGTGCATTTTCTTTTGCAGTCACCATCTTACTTCTTAAAACCACATATACACACTCATCATGTAAGTCGTAACACATCAGAATCTATTAACGAGCGCTTGCTAGCGCTCACGAGCTTAACGAGCTTCAAATGAGAGGGTGCTTGATACGTTTTAGTCCCATGACTAAAAATAGTGGGACTAAAACTTGCTAGCCTCACTCATGCTTGGATACAAATACTAAATATACTAAAATCCAGTTAATGAGCATTTATTATCCTCCAAACCCTCCAATCCAGAACTCGCATGTGTTAAAGGAGGGGAGTTAAATTAGGAGAGAGAGGACTAATCCACATTTTAGTAAATTAGGAGAGAGAGGACTAATCCACATTTTAGTATGGTTCCCCTGGCTAAAAAATTTTAGTCTCAAGACTAGTTCTAGCCTCTCTTTAGTCAGGGGTGATTGGAACTTTAGCCTCTAAAAGAGACTAGTTTTAGTCAGACTAAAAATAGTCCCTTGGATCCAAGCATGCCCTGAACCAAGTCGAGCAGGTTTTCTGCTTGTTAATCTTAACGAGTTTATCGAGCCGAGCTTTAACGAGCACGAGTTTAACGAGCCTAGCAGCTCGTTAATCCACCCCTAGCGGGTACCAGTCCATTTTTGCCATCTCTGAGGCCTCTTTATAATTCAAAAAGGAATCTTTTTTATAGAAATAAATTTTGGAAGCAAAATGAATTTAAGAAAATTACATGCAAAGTTGATTTGTAAAATAGAAAAGCCCAGGAATAAAATAAATAGTGTGTGCAGGCAATTTGTTGCTCATGTTCAATCAAACAAGGGTTTTTAATTAAAAAATGAAATAAAAATCAAACAATGGTTCACCAACATTTGCAGATTTTGATGTTTTGCTGCAAACTCACGGACAACTCTTGGTGCCTACCAAAAATGTTACTCCCTCCGTCCCAAAAAACATGTCGCAGCGCCGTTTTTACAATTTAGCCCTCGTTGTTTTTCCGACAAAACCCGCGGTCCTCTCTTTCCTTCCTCACTCTTCTCCGACGCCGGCCGATTTGGTCGCGCCCGCCCCTGCCCACAGCCTCTCCGCCCGCCCCCGCCCACGGCTCCCCCTCCCACCGCCCCACGCCGCTCCCCCCTCCCCGGCACCCCACGCCTCCGCCTCGTTTCCCTCCCCTCCGCCCGCCGCATCGTTCCCCTCTGCTACCACCCTTCAAGGTTCAATTTTTGGAGACCACTGTCCGCATTTGTCCATCGGCGACCACGAAGCTCGCCCCCTCCATGGACGCAGCACTAGAAAGCATGGGTGCCCCTTCTCCACTCCACGGACGACTACGCGCTCAAGGTGGAGGAGCTCACCGTGTTCAAAAAGGTGGAGGAGCTCACTGTCAAACTCGCCGGAGTGGCGCTCGCCGTCGGCCCCGCGCATCCGGGCCCGGCGCCGCCGCCGCCAAAGACCACCTCTTCAAGGTATCAGACGCACCCACCATTCTTGCCATTTCAATTTCAGAGAGACCATATGCAGGGCATCAGATGCATATCTAATTTCGAATTTCTGCTCTATTTGTCAAACCACTTTCAGCTGTGTTTACTTTCAGCTCTGTTTGTCTCTCGCAGGGGTCGCAGGACCACCCGGGCCTGGTCACCATCGCCATGGAGGATATCTTGCAGTTCGCGGCGTCCATTGGTGGTGGAGGACACCCACGTCTTCGATCTGTTGGAGCCCAAGGAGCAGGAGGTCCTGGTGCTGGAGGATGCACATGGCAAGACCAATCTCAAGGGCCTCTCCAAGGTTTACTCTGCTCTAACAAATCAGCCTCCTTTCAAATTACACAGAGGATTGCAGAAAAGTTATGTTTGTTGTGTGTATCACAAATTCAGTTTTAGTTCCAGTGAAGTTTCTTGTCCTTTATGATTATTCTTATCAAAAACAAATTCAACTAGCCAGATTGCAACTAACCAGCCTCTAGAGCATGTAGTTTCCCAATAATCTTATTTGGCATTTCTGTGGATCTGTTAATAAGCAGGCACCGAAATTTTGTAAGTTTAACAATACTGGATGGTAATGTGACTGGTGCCTAGAACCATATACCTCTAGAGCATGTACTCCTATTTATTCTGATAGGCATTTTGTACTCCAAAGGTGAGGCCATGATCTGTGGTGTCTACTGGAGGCGTTTCAGTCAAAAACTTGCTTAAGCAAGAGCAGATTTACGAGCAAAAAACTCACTCCATATGTCTACTGTCTAGCACTTTGTGCATGAAATCTGCAACTTATTTATTCTCATGAACTTACTAAAATGGTTTTCCAAACAAATTTGCAGTGAAAGCCTTGGTGAGTAAAAGCCTTGGTGAGTAGTGGATCCTGCCAAATCAGAAGGATTTACCAACAAATTTCAGTACCATCACCAATCCATGATGAAATTGTAGTTTCACTTCATTGTACATAACCTTTATGCATTTTTGAAATACTCCATGGCAGTATCTAGTAACACTGTCAGTTACTGAATCTATATCTATAGTACTCCATGGCAAAGATTAGTGCATTTCTAAAATGGCAAAGATTATGGCACAAAGATTAGTTACATCACATCAAAATCTCAAATTCTTGCTCAAAATCTCAAATCTAAATTTGACGGAGTATTCGACAGCAGTCTCTGATTGCTGAAAGCATCTGTTGCAGATATTGTTTGGCAGGTGATATTGCTTACTGCAGCTAGAGTAGAAGAAGGAATAGGAGTAGCTGTAAATCAAAAAAAATGTGTGTCCATATTTAGGAGCAGTAACTTTGTTAGGAAGAAAGCTAGCTCTAAACAGAGTTACTCCATTTGATATGTGATATTTTTATCCTAGAGTAGATTGTTAGGAGATGTTGTTTTTATCTCTGAACTTGTATGATATTGTGAACCCCAAAAAATGCATCATCAGACAGGTGCAGGTTGATGCCCCTCCATTTGTCACATCACAGACTAGACTAGGTGATCATTTTCTTTTTAAATGCTAGGAAAAGGGGAGGTGTTCACCATATTATAGAGAGCAGAAAGATTGATGGCTAGGGAAACCCAAGAAGTAAAGGGAACAGCACTGAAAGCAAATAGACCATGCAAATAACCAAAATTAATTCTAGTTAATTCAAATACATCCAAATAATACAAATTAATTTAAATAATCCAAATTAATTCAAATAAATCCAAATAATTCAATTAATCCAAATAACCCAAATTAATTCAAATAATTAAGCCAAATAACCCAGATAATTCCAATAAATTCCAACAAGGAGTTGATATACAAGGATTAGACAAGGCATACACAAGGACATGACATAAGGGCATCTTTGTCCCCTCTTGACACAAGATTACACAAGACATACACAAGGAGCACCTAACTACATGACATAAGGGCCTCTTTGCCCCCTCTTGACTACATTCTTTCTCTGGCCACTTCTTCCCTTCCCTTCCCTTTACTTTTCTTTTTTTTCCCTTCTTTAGACAATTCTTTCCTTTCATTTTCTTTTCCTATTGCAATTTCCATTTCTTCTATAATGGCCCTAGTATCAACAACTACCCGACTATCGCAATATACACTGATGATTTCCCTGCCAGCATTCTGAATGCGATCCTTGTGCAAGTGGGGCAACTTATATTGATTTCCTCCTTTGTCTTTCATAACTTCAAACATAATTGCTTCTAATGTGATAAAGCTTCTGTGCAACTTGTCGGGATCGTAGTTCTCGAATTCCTCTTCCACACCCTGTACCAGTTCCTGGATGTTTGTAGGTGACCTGCAGTCGGTTAGAGACTGGAGAGAGGTATGGAAGCAGAGGTCCAAACAATTTAACTCAGGGCTATTTGGGGGCTGTTGTAGCAATCGGATGTCATGATCAGTTTGTTCCACAGCTTCTCGAAAAGCTACATCATTGGGAAGGACATGGTGCTTTGCATTATCCTGTTGGATGAATATTGTTGCTCCCTCGTCATCGTCAGGCCACTTATCCTGAATTGCCGGGATAACCTTATTGATTAGATAATCTCTGCACACAGGCCTAGTTACTTTCACTGATGTCAACACTTTTGTTCCCTTTGTTCTGTTATGACTTGTCCGCTTCGCCTTAGTCTCTTCAACGAATGCCCAAATGCCAATCTTCCCGTCGAATGTTAGCTCCCCATCATTGTTATATTGAGGCCTGGCAAAAGCTGTTAGGAACATCACCTTCCCAATGATGTGAGTGTTTGACACGGTGCGCTTCGGCTTAGGTTCTCCTGGAAGTACATAGTAACTATTCTTCACTCTCGTCATGTCAAACCACTTCTCATCGATGTGAGCCATATTCGTCATTGGTTTAAACATAGCCCGAGAAGTTGAGATTGAATTGTCATCGACCATGGACATACAAAATTTCAATCTCGCAAGCTTGTTCTCTAGCTTGAGGTGAGGCTTCACGGTGCTTGTGATGCGGTTGAGCTCATTCAACTGGAACCTCTTATGTAGGGTCGATCGGGCCACACCTAGAGACCGTGCCAGAGATCGAATTGTCCTTCTTTTATTTAGTGGGATTGTTGAGGTCCTCTCTAGATCCAGCTCCTTTCTCTTTCGGCCAGACCTTCCTGGCTTCTTGCTTGAGACATCTACTTCTTTGCCATCGGCAATTTGCTTTTTGGCTTCTTCCCAGATTCTTTCAACAGATCGTACACTTATGTCCAACAGGTTTGAGACTAGCAGCTTGTCATCTGGTTGAACAGACCCATCTCTGAGCTCGATTACCAGCAAGGCAAAGTAAACACCATGCCTCTCCTTATCTGACAATTCTCTTCTTTTCTCTTGAAGTATCCAATTCATAACTTCATCCTCTTCCTCTTGAGCTTCATTCTCTTGAGCTTCATCTTCTTGAGGCATCCAATTCATAGCTTCATCGTCTTCCTCTTGAGGCATCAAGTTCAAATCCATATCTCCATTCTCTGCCACTTGAGGTTCCTCCTCTCCAGGGACCCAATTCAAATTAATGCCTTCATCGTCTTCCTCTTGAGGCATCAAGTTCAAATCCATATCTCCATTCTCTGCCACTTGAGGTTCCTCCTCTCCAGGGACCCAATTCAAATTAATGTCTTCATCGTCTTCCTCTTGAAGCATCAAGTTCAAATCCATATTTATGTGTTCCTACCATCAATGACAAAAGATGAGCACACCATGGTACCATAACAAGAATACACACACACAAAGTGGTAGGAGGAGTACTAATGTCAACACTTCTGCACTAGTTCTGCTAGATATGGTCATGAGTAGATAGCTACAGTTTTCACACTGCATTTTAACTGAATTTTCAATAATGACAAGATGCCAGTTTTAACTCAATCAACAACATTTTAACTGAATTAACAGAATTATTGGACTTTAAATGACAGGACTGACAGAGTTCCTAGGACCTCTATATATGAGCATGGGAGCTTAGATAAGAAATTGATTGAGTGCAAAACAGAGTGTTGCAAATCACTCCTGATTTGATGTGGTGTGATGTAGCATAGCATAGCAGTAGAGTAGAGAAGAGAAGCATCTAAGGCAATAGTCCTGCTAATTGCTGTCAAGATAGCATGACTAGTTGCTCTTGGTGCATTTACTAATATCTTCTGAACATTTGGTACCCCTGAACATATGAGCATTATGCATTTTTAGTACCCCTGAAAATATGTAGTGTCAAAGTATGTAGTGCTATTTTGATCAAGTTACAGAACAAATAATTTTGTTCTCATTATGAACTGAAACTTGTGCATTCTGTCTATTTCTTCAGAAATTAATTCACTCCCTTTCTCTGTGTGATGAAAATTTGATCAAAGACCCACTTACGAGTAGTTTGTCATTTTAAACACAAGTTTAAATTTGATCAAAGACCCACTTACTGTAGTAAGCTTCACTGAATTTACAGGACTACTTCATTTGAACTATAGCTTCACTTAAAAGTTCACTGTAATTCAAATGAAACTGTTGACTGTTAACTGAATCAGTGTTAACTGAATTGCTGCTGCCATACTCCTCTGTTTAGTGTTACTAAATCAGTGTTAACACTAAATAAGTGACACTATTTAGTGAATTACTCCCATTGTTCATTTAGTGATTCAGTACTAATGACAGATAAACGAGGAAGAAGCAAGCATGTTCTGCTCTTCTACTGTTGGAGTAACTAGTAGACCAACAAAACTGAAACTAAGTTGTGGTCCATGTTCATTTTCAGTCAGATTTGTATCCACTGGGCACCATAAGCAGAAGTATTTTTCTGCTCCATCACACACAGTTTTACATCACCAGCATAAGCAGAATTATTTTTCTCCAATTGAAGTTTTACATCACCATCACACAGTTTTACTGTACCTTCTTCAGGGTGCAGAGTAGAGCAACAGCAGCACGGGCAGGGTCAAGGAGCAGTAGCACGGGCAACTCAGTGGAGCAGCAGCAGCACGGGCAGGGTCAGTGGAGCAGCAGCAGTACGGGCAGGGTCAGCGGAGCAGCAGCAGCACGGGCAGAAACCACCGGCGACAGGGGAGAAGCAGCCGCACGGGTGCGTGGGCAGGGGAGAAGGAGCAGCACGGGTGCGCGGGCGTGGGAGATCGACGAGGTCGCGCTAGAGATTGAGGATCACGTGCGCGAGCTCCTGGTCCACCGGATCGTGGAGGCAGGCTCCGGCGACGCCGGTAGGGGATCACGGCGGCGCACGCGCCGGAGCTCGAGGAGGACGCGCGGGAGCACGAGGAGGACGTGCGCGGGCTTGAGGAGGATGCGGGGGAGCTCGAGGAGGAACCCGCACGACCTCTAGGAAGACGTAGTGGGAGATTCCGGCGACGCCTGCAGGTAATCGCAGCGGGAGGGTACCGCGGCGGCGCAGGTCTAGGCTGCAGCGGTGGAGGAGGTTACTGTCGATGGCGGCGAGAGCATGTACTTGGCGACGGCGGAGGAGCTCAGCTGGGCTCGCCAGCCCCTGGCAAATCACGCAGCTGGGCGGCCCCGGCCCCTGGCGACGCGCAGGCGACGGACGGAGGAAGAAGACGGGGCGAAGGGACTTGTTTGAAACGCTTTTGAAACCACGAGGTTTTTTTTTGCAAAATTACCAGTGAACTACGCCCACGGCATGTTTTTCGGGACGGGGAGTACATTCATGTTGCGGGATTTTTCGTAATGCCCGCAAGAATTGGCCTCTATGATGCCAGCAAGTGATGTTTTTTTTTTACAATTTTATTGCATACAAAGTTACAAGTAGAGTGGATTTAAATACATCACACGATACAACTACACAAGAGAGAAGTACTGCTCCCCTTTGACTGTGATGCCCCGAATCCAGGTTATAGCGCTTTTTGTGCACACAAAAACCCAACAGGCAAACTTATGGTGAGGTGTTTTGCGAAAACCCATGCAGCATGAGATGAGCTAAGTCTACAGAATTATCAAAAGGGCCAACATCATTGCAGCAACATCATGACAAACGATGACCAAAATCTCTGACAGAAGGATCGCCGTCAGTTCAGAGGCTGCAATGAAGGCTCTTCTGCTTACAAGCAGTGAAGCATTATCCCCAGAGTTTCAGTCCAAGTACATCTCATCCAGCAGCTAAATTACATAAAGATAGCAAACAGACTAGCCATGTCTCGTGGTAAATATGGCCCATGTGCACAAGAAACAAGAAATATGCTTCAGGCATAATGACAAGTAAAATGCGCGAGCATTATGAACTGCAATTCAAATGCTCTGAAAACACAACCTGAGGTTATGAATTACGGCGCATTTCTTGCCTTGTTTGAAATGGTAAGACAGACGCACCGCGGGAGCAAGGTAAATACAACAACAATAGACTGGGAATCGGAGCATGGCAGAATTTCCCCTGTTTCTCTAATGGTGCACATTACAATGTTTAATTTACCAAACAAATGTCGCTAGCCTAAGCACAAGAAACAAGAAATATGCTTCAGGCATAATGACAAGTAAAATGCGCGAGCATTATGAACTGCAATTCAAATGCTCTGAAAACACAACCTGAGGTTATGAATTACGGCGCATTTCTTGCCTTGTTTGAAATGGTAAGACAGACGCACCGCGGGAGCAAGGTAAATACAACAACAATAGACTGGGAATCGGAGCATGGCAGAATTTCCCCTGTTTCTCTAATGGTGCACATTACAATGTTTAATTTACCAAACAAATGTCGCTAGCCTAAGCAAAACAGTGAATAATACAGAGCAACTTGGAGCTAGAATCAACTACTATGCCGCAGGTTCCCAAAGAAAGAAATAGCAGCATTTGCTTACAGGGAACATCAAGAGCAACTCTCCACCCTACTGTGTACATCGGAGAGCTCAGCTGGTGGCAAGGCGGGCAAGGCTTCGCCACTGATAGGAATTTTGCAAGTTGCTTTGTTGTGACCATAACCTTTACATCTGCTGCAGCGCACTGCCCTTTTAATTGTGATGCGCGGATCAGCTGGTTTCTCTTTCGGCCTGCCAACCCGTCGACGAGTTTGAATTGGGAATGGTAATGTCGCTGGACTCTGAGAATTGTCCGTTAAGGTAACATCAGGTATCGGATTTATGGACATTGAATAGGTCGAGCGGTACCGTTTCGTCGTGAAATACTCCACACAGAAGTCATATGCATACCTCCCAGTGCGCTCAAATACTGCAATTGCATGCATGCATGGCAACCCAGAAATATTCCACTTTCGACAGGTGCAGTCACACGTCTCAATGTTGACAACATTAACTGAGTCATCGCATACCTTGAATAAATTACCATCCCCATCACTTTCTGTGGGCATAACATTGAGTGAGTGAGCTTTGCTAACTTCTTCCTGCAATTTCTGGTTAGCTGCAGGCGTTAATCCGTCAGGCCATTCATTACAAGACTCTCGGCGTGTGTACATCATCTCCATGAGCTTGCATCTTATTGTGTCAACCAACTGCACAACTGGAAGCTCATATCTTGTGGGGATCCAGTCAACAACAGTGTCTGAAATATTACATGAATACTGACCATACCGCCACCCCATGAAAAGGGCGTCTGACCACCGCTCAGGTTTGATCTCCAAAAGCCATTCAGCAAGCTTATCAGATTCACTTTTAATTTGCTCCATATACTGATTGAACTCATCAACTGTGCATGAAAATATGGCCCTCTTAAGAAGCTCAACCATAGCATCTCTTACTTCTTCAGTCCATGCATCATCCAATTGCCTCTTAAATGCTTCAATAAGAAAGTCCATGCAATATCCATGATGACTGTCAGGGAACACCAATGGTACTTCATCCCATAATCCATTTTCTCCATTAGATATGAATGTTATGTCATGAGATGCCGACAGTGAATATTTTAGTTGCTCAAGAAACCAATGCCAATTTTCACGGCTCTCCTTGTCCACTACAGTGAATGCAACTGGGAACACATCGCCTTCCCCATCAACTGAAGTAGCAGTCAGTAACTTCCATTGCTTATTCGGTTTTGCAGATACTGCATCAAGGAAAAGGAGTGGTCTGCACCCATGCTCAAAACCATAAAGCGATGCATGGAAGGCAACAAAGAAACAGAATTTTGAATCTTCCATAGTCACTACTGTTGCCACACTTCCAGGGTTTGTTTCCTTAATCCTTTCACAAAACAATGGTAGCTGGATGCATGCCTCATCATGTGCGCTATAAAGTTCTCTCTGAGCAATTGATCTTCCACGCCAAGCCTGCGAGTAATTTAGGCACAGTCCATACTCCTGTTGGAGATCATTTGCAATGTCTCTTGGCCTGTAGTGTGGGCTATCACGTAACTTTTCCTTTATAACACTAGCAACCCATCGCTGTGACGCCAAACGATGACTTTTCACAGTTTCAGATTCACAGGTGTGTGTTTCAGACATTTTCTTGATCATGAAATCTATGTTGGCAGAAGACTTGGAAGCATGTATCCGCCATGGGCAATCTTCACCAGTACATTCCGCAGTAACACGAGTTGAGTCATTCTTGATAAATCTGTAATGGAACTTATGTGCAATGGCATACTTATGCAAGGCATCCCGGAAATCCTTAGGGCTTTCAAATACTTGGCCGACTCCAGTGATCACATCCTTCCACTCTGCGCACACCTTCTGTCTCTTAGACCCATCCGGAGTTGTTGGGACAACAGCAATTGCATTTGTAGGAGTGGCCGAGTCAGCAACAACGCTCTTTGCACTGTAAATATTTCATTTGTCATTTTGGCAATGCAAGTGGGAAAAACAATTGATGCTCAGAAAGGTACCTGTTGTCGACCTTCTGTATGACATAAACGTATGTCGTCTCTGACTCTGCATGAAATTCAACCATGCGACGTAGGTCCTTGTCATTGGAAATAGAAATCAAGGTTCTATTATTCTTTGGGAGGAAATACTTGAACAAGAACTGGTCGACTTTGAGATTATTAAGCGTTGAAGATATCTCATGCTTAAATGCACTGAAAGTCCAGTCACTTTTGATAAGCATTGCATGTGCCTCTCCACCAGAATAGGACATAAGCCCATCAGCATCTGTGGTGAATTCACCACCTATCTGAAGAACAGCCACAATTTGTCCCGTCCCCATGAGCGGCTGTTTCCTAACAAGATGAGATGAACACAAAAATCAGGCTACTGTAAGAAGTAGAACAGAGCTTTAGCCAGCAAGGGAACTTTGAGTAGTTGCCCAGTTGGTTGTTTGAGCATTTCCTATAATAAGGAAATTTTCCAACAAAACAACTTACCTTGAAGCTTTCAAAACTTAGGCCATTGCATTTTCTACACGAAATTTCATGCAAGGAATATCACGAGGGTGTAAATGGTAACTCAATCAATTAGAATTAGGTAAGGGTGATTCTCTGTTCTTTTCCCTTTTGCGAAAGACAGAAAAGGCGGCTTAACTGATCTGACGTGTTAAAGTATGACCAAATTGATGGGTGGTCTGGGAGCAAGGGCTGTACACATAAGGTTTAAGCACACTAGTTCAGTTTTTCACTCCTGGCTCCATAAAGCATGAGCATGTGCAAGTACAGGGGCAGGGCATGATATATTTGAATTGAGAGCAGAGCAAATCGCAGAGTTCTCGGCAGATCACTAAGTCATGGCTGAACTAGGGATGCTAACAAGTGGTAAAAACGACAGTGTTTTATGCTTTTTGCTTTCAGTGCTCGCTTGATTTCACCTGATTTTTGCATTAGTCGTGGCAATTGCAAGCATATACAGTACCAATAAAAGAAACTGGTAACCAATCCAGGCGTAATTACCGGGAAACGGCTTGCGGTGGTGGGGCTCCGGCAGGCGTGGGAGCGAGGGTGGCGGTCCGGCGGGTTTTCGGTAGCGGAGGCCGCGGCGGCCGGCGGACCCCAACCTCAGGAAAGTACGGCGGAGTCCCGGCGAGGGCCGACTTGCGAGGTGGGTGGCGGGCGGTGGCCACGGGCACAACTCCCCGAGAGTCGAGAGATGAGGCGGTGTGTGTCTTGTCCGCGGCACTGGATCTAGGGTTTCCGCGCTTGGCCCTACGTGTCAGGCACACGGCGCGGGTACATACGGTTAACGCAATGTACCACGTGCCACGTGATGCGGTTTGGCCGGGCTTTTGGATACCGGAACGGGAAGCAATTTGCTGCCCGGCCACCCTGCTCACCATATTGGCCCAAGAACAACTGCGCCGTTGTCGTGCGATGAGGACTCGGCCCACTGGGCGACCACGCGTGACCCAGCAGGAAAGTATTACGGCCCTCGGACGGACTGCTGATCCATTGATTCCTTGAATCCTATCATTCCTACGTGGCTTACTGCACGCGGCGACTATATCTCACATTAAATGAGATGGTAGAAAGGGAATTTCCTATTGGACTCTTGTTGCGTCAAACAGTCGACCAAACGCACAGAGCCAACGATCGAGCGCTACCCTTGGGCCGGCCCATTTAACGTGTTTCAGTGTTTTCGGTTTTGGGAACCTTCTAGAGTTTCCCAGCAGTTTTCTAGATGGTTCCCTAAACCGGTTTTTTTTCTTTTCTGTTTATTTTTCTAATTTCTTCTTTCTTTTTTTTTGTTTTAGTTTTCTTGTTATTTTTTCAACGTTATTTTATCTTTTTAAACTAAGTACATATTCAGATTTGTTCTTAATTTTCGAAAAATGTTCTTGCTTTTAAAAAATGTTCTTTTTGAATTTTCGAATTTTCGAATGTTTTTTTGAATATTTTCATATTCAGAACATTTTCTTTTCTTTTCTTTTCTTTTTTGTTTTCTTTCTGTTTTCCTTTTCAAGTTAATTTCTCTTTTCAACACATTTTCTTTCTTTAGTTTTTATTTTCATATGTGTTCTTATCTTCTTTTAAAAAAAATATGTTCACAAATTCAAAATATGTTCCCATTTTATAAAATTTGTTCACAAATTCAAAAAATGTTTCTGCTTTCAAATTTTTGTTTCGTATTTTTAGAAAATGTTCCTGTTTTTTCAAAATTTGATTGAATTATTTTTGTTCATTATTTGTTAAATTTGAAAGTAATGGCATGGATTTCAAAAAATGCCTATTGTTAAAAATTGTTCACAAATTTTAAAAAATGTTCTTCTTTTTCAAATTTTTGTTCATGTATTAAAAAATGTTCACATTTCAAATTTGTTTGGGATTTTCAAAATTGTTCTCCATTTTACAATTTGTTTGTTATTTTAAAAATTGTTCTCCGTTTCAAAATTTGTTTGGATTTTTAGAAAAGCACGAATGATTTGTTTGGATTTTTCAAAATTAATCTCTATTTTAAATTTTGTTCTCAAGATTCAAAAAATGTTCGTGCTTTTGCAAAACTGTTCTTGCTTCCAAATTTGATCGGGAATTTTGAAAATTGTTCTTTGTTTCAAAATTTGTTCTCAAGATTCAAAAAATGTTCGTTTCAAATTTTTTCTGTTTGCTTTTTCTTTGTTCTTTTTCCTGTTTTTTTCTTTTTCTTTCTTCGTTTTTCTGTTTCTTTATTTCATTTTTCAATTCCTTTTTCTTCTCTTTTTGTCTTCTTTTTGTTCACATATCAAATTATGTTTGGGAGTTTCAAAAAATCTTCCCATTTCAAATTCGTGCTTCCAAATTTGTTCTCCATTTCAAAATTTGTTTTCAACATTCAAAAATTGTTCGCACTTAAAAAAATTGTTCTCCATTTCAAAATTTGTTCTCAACATTCAAAAATTGTTCGTGCTTTCAAAAATTGTTCGAGCTTCCAAATTTGTTCTCCATATCAAAATTTGTTCTCAACATTCAAAAATTGTTCGTGCTTTAAAAAATTGTTCGTTCTTCCAAATTTGTTCTCCATATCAAAATTTGTTCTCAAGATTCAAAAATTGTTCGTGCTTTCAAAAATTGTTCGAGCTTCCAAATTTGTTCTCCATATCAAAATTTGTTCTCAACATTCAAAAATTGTTCGTGCTTTAAAAAATTGTTCGTGCTTCTAAATTTGTTCTCTGTTTCAAAATTTGTTCTTAAGATTTAGAAAATGTTTGTGCTTTAAAGAAATGTCACAAATTCCAAGAATATTTGGGAAACTCAAAAGTTGTTTGTGTTTCCAAATTTTGTTTTGAAATTTGAAAAATTGTTCCTGTTCAGTTTTTTGGGTAGTTTAGAAAATGTTTCCGTTCCAAAAAAATATGTTCGCGTCGCCAAAATTCGTTTGTGTGTTGAAAAAATGTTTGAGTTTTCTCAAAATGTTCAGAACTTTCGAAAAATTGTTCGCATTTTAGAAAAAAGTTCCAGATTTCAAAATTTGTTCATCGTTTCTTCCTGTTTATGAAATATGTTTGGAATTACGAAAATTTTTCACGTTTTTTTAATTTGTTTGTGTTTTCAGAAAGAATGACAATCTCAAAACTGTTCATTATTTCAAAGAAATATAAGAAAAATCATAAATGTTTCAAATCTGCCGCTGCTTTCTGTTCATTAGAGTTCGCGCTATACAAATTTTATAGCATTTCTTTTTCTTGGAATGTTTCTGTTCAAATTTATCAGAACTTTTCAAATAATGACCGGCATTTCAAAAAATGTTCTCGTTTCCAAATTTTTGGTCACGTATTCAAAATTTGTTCATGTTTCAATTTTGTTGGGATTTTTGAATTGTTCTCCATTTCAAAATTTGTTCTAACAATTCCAAATAAATTCGTGATTTAAAAAATTGTTCCTCTTTTAAAATTTCGCTCATAAATTCAAAAGATGTTCATGTTTACGAAAAAGCTCAGAATATTAAAAACTGTCCCAGTTTTCAAATGATGTTCGTGTTTCCAAAAAATGTTCGGGAATTGCAAAATATGTTTGAGAATTACGAGAAATGTTCAGCAATTCAAAACAGTTCCCATTATCAAATTTTGTTCTCAAATTCAATATATATTCTAGTTTTTGAAAATATTCTGGAATTAAAAAAATGCGTGCACTGTTCAAAAATTGTTCCCAGTATTAAATTTTTGTTTCTCAAATTTCAATAAATGTTTGGGTTTTCATCAAATATCCTGGAATTTCAAAATGTTTTCTGTTGAAACATGTTCACGTTTCTATTTTATTTTTTCAAAATTTGAAAAAAATTCGAGTTGTTCAAGAAATTATTAGATTTTCAAACATTGTTTGTTTTTACAAAGAATCAGAATTTCCAGATAAAGTTCCAAAAAATTCAAAACAGCTGTACGAGTAGTTCTTATGCATGTACGCTCCCATTTGTACACTAACTTTTGTTGGTTCCACTGATTAGCTGCTCAGGTACACGAGATGGAGGTCGTATGTTTGAATCCTACTCGACACCCTTTTCACGCTTTGTTCTTTTTCCATCATAGCTGCTCTGCTACAGCGCCCACTATTGGGCCGGCCCAGTCACGGGGTCTGTGTGTGCGTCGGCTGGCTGTTCGACGCAAAATGCGTCGAATAGGAGCTCCCGGTAGAAAGTCTCGCTGAAGGTTCTACAGAAATTGGGACCAGGGGCATCGCTGATTGCTAGCCACTTAGCCCGCGTCGCATTCGTGGTTAGTAGAAGGGGTGCATCCTACTTCAGGCCATTCGAGCCGGTTTTTTCTGAGGTTTTTTTTTTCGTTTTTTGTTTCTTCTCCGTTTTTTTTGCAATTGTTTGTTCGGTTTTTTTATTTTACTTTTTCTTTTTTTCTTTCTTCTATTTTTTCTACTCTGTGTTTTTTTAAATTTGTTTGTTCGGTTTCATCATTAAGTTATTTTTTCTTTTGTTTAATTTATTCCTTTTTTGGTTTTCTGTTTCGGGTTTTCATTATATATTTTTTGTATAAAACATTTTTTAATACATGTCTATATAGTTCAAATACATATTTAATATATATTTTTAATACATGGTCGACATTTGGCACGGCCCATTTGCAGGGCCTTACGTGTTTTTTTTGTTTCCTCTCCGTTCTTATTAATTTTTGCATTTTTTTGTTCGGGTTTATTTTTTATTTTATGTTTTCATATTTTCTTTCTTCTATTTCTTCTTTTCCATTATTATTTCTTTTAATTAATTTGTTTGGTTTAATAAAAAAATTCGTTTGTTCATTTAATTTATTTTTCGGTCTTATTATAAAACTATTTTTTATTTCGTTAATTTTTGGTTTTATGTTTTTCGACTTTCATTATTTTTTTGGATACAACATTTTTCTAATACATGTCTATATTTTTTCAATACAAATTTAATATACATTTTTAATACATGGCCAATATTTCTTCAGTAGTTTTTTAATATTTTTAAATGTTTGATTAAAAATTTTGATACACTCTTAAACATTTTTTTATGATACATGAACAGCATTTTTTTCAATGCAACGTAACATTTTCAATTTCTTAACTTCATAATTTTTAAATACAATGTAACACATGGTCAAAAAAAATTTAAATACATTTAACATTATTAAAATGCTTGATTACCATTTCTTAAATACTTGTTCAACAACTTTTTTAGATGCTTGATTAACATTTTTATATACATGATAAAAAAATATCATCATATTTATCATAAATGGTTAACATTTTTTCCATACACATTAAGAAAAATCTAAACTTTTACTAACATTTTCTAAATGCCTATTCAAAAACTTCGGGTGCTTCACTAAAATTATATATATATGATAAAAATATTCATCATTTTTTAGTACATAGACAACATTTTTTTTCTATACATATTTATTCTTTTTCTAAACATTTGGTTAACACTTCTATATACTCCATGATAAAAATATTCATCATTTTTTAATACATGGTAAACATTGTTTCTATACACATTTAATCTGTTTCCAAATGCTTGATTATTGTTTTTAAAAAAAATAACATTTTTCAAATGCGTAATTTAAAAAAAAAATACGTGATCAAACTGTTTCATACACATTTTTTCTTGCATACATGATAAATATTTTCTATATACACGTTTAACAATTTTTCAAATGCTACATCAACATTTTTTAAAAATTTGATATAGAGTGATTTTTGTAATATATTTATTTTGAATGATTTAAAATATAAACAAAAGTGAAAAAAGAAAGCAAAAAACCAAAAAACAGTAATAAAAAACAAAACAATAAAATAGGTTGTTGTTCCAGCTCCCCAGGGTGGGCCCAACTGGTGTCACCCTTCAGCGAGGGTACTCTCCCTCTCGCTTAAACCGAACGATGCGGATTTGCTCCTCGTCGGGAGTTCTTATTTAGCGTCGTGCGCACTGGCAAACGAGCCGGTGCGGACCCACCCTTCAACAGGCGTGCCAATTTGGCACGGGGTATTTGAAGGGCCTTACGCGCCTTTTACTTTTTTTTGTGTTTGTTTTTATTTTCTTTTTTTCCTTTAAAATAATTCAGGATAACAAGAAGGTTCCAAAATTCTGAAAATGTCAATTTTGAAGATAAAATGTTCTTATTTGAAAGTGGTTCGCCAGTTTTCAACAATGATCACGAGTTTCAAAAAAATATTCACTAATTCGAAAATAATTCACAATTTTGTAAAAAATGCTCCTGCATTCAATTTTTTTTTAAAGAACGATATACAAATTTGTTCCCGAAAACAAAAAATGTTGGTGAATCATAAAATGTTCATTAATTCGAAAATTGTTCATAATTTTGTAAAACATGTTCGTTATAGATAAAAAATGTCCACAAATTTCAAAAATTATGGACCAATTTATAAAAAAAATTATCAATTTTAAACTACTCTTTGATTCAGAATGTTTTCATAAGTTTCAAAAACTATTCATGAGTGTCAAAAAAAATCAAAATTAAAAAAAAAGTTCATGAATTGTAAAAACTTGTTTACAAAATCGCAAAATATTCATGATTTAAACAAATGTTCACAATTTTGAAACATGTTCATGATTTTCAAAACATTTCACTGTTTAGAAGACAAACACAAATTCGAAAAATAATTACCAGCAACCCGCGCACGAAATAGGATCCCCGTTCCTTGCCGGCGCCTTTAGCGCTACTTAGCATTCCTGGCACTCCCGCGCAAATCATCCGGGCCTGGCCCAAAAAGCATACTTGATCCCTAGCCTAAAAAAAGAAAAAGATTGCTCGGGTCGCTCGGTGATGGGGAACGCTATTCCGCGCGTAAGAAGGGGAGCTCCTATAGGCCACTCGCTGCGGCATGTGCCAGCGCTTCGCACAGGAGCGGCTAGCGTGGGCCGGCCCATTTATAGTGGCACGCGGCAGTAGGTTCCTGAGGTGAAAATTCGCAAAAAAGAAAATAGCACTATCACTGTTACTCTAACACGCGACTACGGACTAATTGGCATGCCGTGCAAACCACTGCGACCTAGACGTCCTCATGTTCAATTAGCAGCAAAAGTTAAAGACGTATACGACAAAGACAAAACTTAAACATTAATTCGCAGAAAATCCCAAAAACTACATTCGTTTTATTGGGTCGTACCGACGACCTCCTACAACTGAATTTTTCGAAATTATAAATATTTTCTTCAAAGTAAAAAACATTTTCTGAATTTTCAGACAAATTTTGTAAACCAGGACCATTTTGATGATGTGAACAAATTTGAAAAGGGGGAACATTTCTTGAATTTGTGAACAAAAATAAAAAATGTTAACATTTTTAAAACTTCCAGAACTTTCTTTCAATTTGTGAACAAATTGAAAAACATGAACTGTTATTGAATTTGTGAACAAATTTGGACAATTGGAACATTATTTTCAGTTTCCAAACATTTTTTGAATCTTGAGAACAAATTTTGAGATGGAGAACAATTTTGAAAAATACTGAACTAATTTGGAAGCGCGGACAATTTTTTGCAAGAACATTTTTTGAATCTTGAGAACATATTTTGAAATGGAGAACAATTTTGAAAAATCACAAACAAATTTGGAAGCGCAAACATTTTTTGAATATGTGAACAACTTTCAAACACATCGCCACATATGAACACCTTTTCAAAAAAAAATTGAACAATTTTCTTGCAAACTGTAATAATAAATAAAAGGCAAGTAGTGTTTGAAAGTCTGAACATTTTGTGAAAGATGTGAAAACATTCCGCAATTCTACAGTTTTCAGAAATGCGATTTTTGGAAAATATGAACGT
Source organism: Triticum aestivum (assembly GCF_018294505.1). Lineage (NCBI taxonomy): Eukaryota > Viridiplantae > Streptophyta > Magnoliopsida > Poales > Poaceae > Triticum > Triticum aestivum. The sequence continues at coordinate 536,084,828 of NC_057813.1, read as the reverse complement.
ATTACTTAACAACGCGAACACATAGTGAAATTTCGAACTTCATCCAGAAAGGACGAAGAACTTTTCAAGGAAGTGATCATTTTTTGATAAGTTTGAACAAATTTGGAATGCTCTGACCATTTATTGATATACTCAAACATTTTTGAGTTTGTGAACAAAATTTGAAAAATAGGAACAATTTTCAAATTCCAAAAAATTCAAAATCGATCATTTGTTCAATTCTCAAACATTTGTTTCACTTGTGAACAAAATCGGCAAAAAAGGAACAATTTTTATACTTCTGAGTAATTTTTGAAAACTTGAAGAACTTTTTAAAATCATGAACATTCTTTGAAGTTGTGAATAAATTTGAAAAAGAAGGAATATTTTTATTAATTGTGAACATATTATTGAACAATGCGAACAAATAGTAAAATTTCGAACTTCATCGAGAAAGGGTGTACATTTTTTGTAGAAAGTCTTTATTTTTTGAAACTGTGATTTTTTTGGAAATTCTGAACATTTTTTCGAACAATGAATAACTTCAAAAATTCCGAACAAATTTGGAAACCTCTGAACATTTTTTGAAATACTGGGACATTTTATGAGTTCGTGTTTTTTTTTTGAAAAACAGGAATAATTTCAATGTTCCGGAAAATTCAAAAAAGATCACTTTTTCAATTCTCGCACATTTTTTCCATTTGTGAACAAAACTGGAAAACAGGAACAATTTTAACCTGAAGAATTTTGAATTTGTGAACAAATTTCGAAAAGCAGGAACATTTTAAACTTCGGAATAAATATTATAAAACATGAACTTTTTAAAAATTTGATCACTTTTTGAAACATGGAACCTTTTTCTCAGTTTATGAACAAAATTTGAGAAAAAGGAACTTTTAAAAATGTCGAGTTCAAACTTTTTCTTAAAAGAAAATAGATTTGAAAAAGGAAAATGGGAAAACATGGAAAAGGAATAGAAACAGAAACCAAAAAAAAGAAAAACGAAGAAATTGATAAAGAAAAAGAAAGAAAGAAAGAACAGGAACAACAAAAAAACAACTAGAAATCCGGTTCAGGAACTTTCTAGTAGGTTCCCAAAACCAGAATCCTGTAGCACGTTAACGCGACTGAAAATGGGCCAGCCCATATTGTTCGCTCGGACTTGTCCCTGTGTGTTTCAGCGAGAGTTTGCCGCAGCGAGCGTCATATAGGTGGGACAAGCCATTCAGTGTGCTTCCCGATACCGGTTTGGGAAGGTTCTAAGATTCAGACACTGCTTTTACTTTTTCCATTGTATTTTGCTACGTTTTTTTTCTTTCTTTTTCTATTTTACTTATTTTATTTTTACTGTTAGTTTTTCTTTTATTTTCATGTTACCAACATCCTTCAAATTTGTGAACATTTTTTCAAATTCACGAATATATTCTTGAAATCATGAACCTTTTCAAATTCACGAACATGTATTTGAAACTATGATTTTTTTTCAAATTGACAAACATTTTTTAAAATTGCTGATATTTTTTCTTGAAATTTTGAACATTTGTTCCGTCGATGGGTTTTTTGGAATAAGCAAACGTTTTTAAAAATATGCAAACATTTTTAGAATCAAAGAACATATTTTGAATCGACTACCAATATTTGAATCGATTACCATTTTTAAAGTTCCTGATTTTTTTTCGTTTTACAAACATTTTCTTGAAGTGCATGAACATTTTTATTGAAATGCTTGAATATTTGGAATCATCACATAGTTTTTGGGTCGATGAACTATTTGTTGTAATTCATGATCTATTCTTATTTTTCTGAATATTTTTTAAAGACATTCAGGAATATTTTTGAATTTTCAGTATTTTTTATCAAATTCAGTAAAAAAAATCAATAGCGAACACTTGTTTTAATCCATGAACATTTTATGATATCAGAAACATTTTTCCAAAATTCAGTTAGAATACGCGGAAACTTGTTTTAATCCACGAACAGTTTTTCCAAACTTTGTGGCAATTCTGAATTATTTTAAAGAAGGAAAAATAAAGACAGAAAAAAAATCCAAAAGCGAAAAAATGGGAAAGGGGGGGGGGGGGGTTGCATCCCGGCCCGCTCAATGACCGCCCCAATAGGGCACGTGGGAAGGGAGGACTTGTGTGCTCGCTCGTTCACTAGCATGTCATGCGCGGTATAGGAGGTCCTCTTGGTGATGACTAGTCGACGTTGACTAGTCGGTGTTGACCGACAAATGTTGAGTATTTGACTTTTGTAACAAAAAGTCATCAAAAAATGAAAGAAAACTTGGATTTGGAATTTTTTTTACAGATTTAACAAAAAATGTTCGTGTATACATGACATTCGAAAGAAAGTTTATGGATTTTGTAAAAAAAAATCATCATTTTTGTAAAAAATCATATATTTTGGGAAAAATATGAATTTGAAAATTTTCATCGATTTTGAAAAAAATCACTACTTTTTAGAAAAGTTCATCGATTTTGTGAAAAAAACTTAACCAACCTGAAAAATAATTGAATGTTCAAAAGATCACGAATTTAAGAAAAAGTTCATGAATTTAAAAATAAAAAGGAAAGAGGAAAAAAGAAAATGTAAAAAATCCAGGTGGAAAATGCAAGAAAAAGTCAAAAATAGAAAGGTCGGGTGCCCGTTGTGTTAGCGTTCCATTTCAAGAAGAAGAAAGAAACAATCTAGGTACTAGATGTTGGGTGTTTCACTTGGTTGTGCATTTGGTATGAAACTGCGAGGTGCAGAGTTTGAATCATGTCAAGCTCTTGTTTTTTGTTTTTTTTTTAAGAAAAAGGTAAATGGGTCGGCCCCGAGTGGGAGGGGGATTGGGACCATATGAAACTCAATCAGAAAATGTTGTACTAAAACGTACAGTCCTACTGAGGAAGTTATTCAGAAGATCTATGAAGAACTTATCATTCTGGCATTTCACTGAACCACGCGTCTCACATGGACATCCATTTACTACTTTCATCATTTTGACCAAAATAAGCATATATCATTGAACTAAATGACCAACACAGAACACATGCATAGATATCATGCAAATAAAACACATACCCTGCTAATTAAGCAGTTAGTACGAACTAGTGCTACCCGGTGAACTAAATATTTACACCAACTTATAATTAAGCAGTTCTACAAACAATGCATAGTTTAAACATAAAACATGCATAAAGTTAAACAGTTCATACAAAATGGCTAGCGCTACCCATCTAGCAAGCTAGTGCCCGGATGAACCGGCCTCACGGTCATCCCTGGTGTACCTGCGAAGCCCTTGCTCGTTGGGAATTGTAGTAGAAAACAAAAAGTTTTCACAGGAACAATATGAACATGCATATACGGTTTGGATCAACGATCGTTACTAACTCTAGGAGTGCAGCGGAAGAAGACGAGTCGGTGTATAGATCGTACTTGGAGTCCCACAAACTGTTGATGACGATCCTATGACCCTCCCTCGAACAATCCCTCGAACAGAAGACCGAAAGCATGGCCTCTCTACTTGGTTGCAAGCGTATGGTCTTCACGATCCGGTAGCGCTTCGTCGTCCAGAGCTAAATGACGCCGGAGAATTAGAGGGAGGATGTTAGAACAACACCGGGTTCTAATTATGAGGATTAGAGGAACTAGGTCTCGATCTAATTAGTCAACTAGGATTAACAAGAACTTGAACTAGATGAACTAGATGAGGCTTCAAAACTTGTATCTCAATTGTGGCCAATTCCTCATGTATATGTAGGTTAGAGGGGAGAGGAGGGCCCAGAAATATTTTGAATCGGCATACATTTTTTGGGTCGATGAACTTTTTGTTGTAATTCACGATCTATTCTTAGTTTTTGAATATTTTTCAAAGACATTCAGGAATATTTTTGGAATTTTCAGTATTTTTTTATCAAATTCAATAAAAAAAATCAATAGCGAACACTTGTTTTAATCCATGAACATTTTATGATATCAGAAACATTTTTCCAAAATTCAGTTTCAATACGCGAAAACTTGTTTTAATCCACGAAAAGTTTTTCCAAACTTTGTGGCAATCCTGAATTATTTTAAAGAAGAAAAAATCAAAAAAGAAAAAAAATCCAAAAGCAAAAAAAAGGGAAATAGCGTGGGGCGGGGGGGGGGGGGGGGGGTTGTGTCCCGGCCCGCTCAATGACCGGCCCAATAGGGCGCGTGGGAGGGGAGAACTTGTGTGCTCGCTTGTTCACCAGCGTGTCACGCGCGGTATAGGAGGTCCTCTTGGTGATGACTAGTCGGTGAAAGATCGGCCTTTGACCAGTTGGTGTGACCGACAAACATTGACTATTTGACTTTTGTAACAAAAGGTCATCAAAACATGAAAGAAAACTTGGATTTGAAAAAAGGTTTATAGATTTAACAAAAAATGTTCGTGGATACATGACATTTGAAAGAAAGTTTATGGATTTTGTAAAAAAAAATCATCAATTTTGTAAAAAATCACTATTTTTTAGAAAAGTTCATCGATTTTGTGAAAAAAACTTAACCAACTTGAAAAATAATTGAATGTTCAACAGATCACGAATTTAAGAAAAAGTTCATGAATTTAAAAAGAAAAAGGAAAGAGGAAAAAAAGAAAATGTAAAAAACCCAGTTGGAAAACGCAAGAAAATATCAAAAATAGAAAGGTCGGGTGCCCGTTGTGTTAGCGTTGCATTTCAAGAAGAAGAAAGAAATAATCTAGGCACTAGATGTTGGGTGTCTCACTTGGTTGTGCATTTGGTACGAAACTGCGACGTGCAGAGTTTGAATCACGTCGAGCTCTTGTTTTTTTGTTTTTTTTAAGAAAAAGGTAAATGGGTCGGCCCGGAGTGGGAGCGGGATTGGGACCATATGGAACTCAATCAGAATATGTTGAACTAAAATGTACGGTCCTACTGAGGAAGTCATTCAGAAGATCTATGAAGAACTTATCATTCTGGCATTTCATTGAACCACGGGTCTCATATGAACATCCATTTACTACTTTCATCATTTTGACCAAAATCATCATATATCATTGAACTAAATGACCAAAACAGAATACATGCATAGATATATAAAACACATACCTTGCTAATTAAGCAGTTAGTACGAACTAGTGCTACTCAGTCAACTAGATATTTACACCTACTTATAATTAAGTAATTCTACAAACCATGCATTGTTTAAACATAAAACATGCATAAAGTTAAACAGTTCATACAAAATGGCTAGCCCTACCCATCTAGCAAGCTAGTGCCCGGAGGGACCAGCCTCATGGTCGTCCCTGGTGTACCTACGAAGACCTTGCTTGTTGGGAATTGTAATAGAAAACAAAAAGTTTTCGCCCTACAAACACCCAGGAATAATATGAAGATGCATATACGGTTTGGATCAACGATCATTACTGTAAGGGCAGATTTATTCCCAATATGTTTTGGTGATTGATGACAATGCTTGTGCGGACTAATCGTGTGCGTTAGTTCTTTCAGAGATTCATCCATTGGCACGAGACGATTTCCTCCCCTCGGTGTTGTAATTCAAGACGGTGTAGCTCCTTCGTTTTGTTGTTGGTGGACTAGTTTCGTAGGAGTCACCGTACTATCAAGAGGGGATCCGTTTTGGTAAGACTTGGGTGGAATCACACGTACACATCTTTATCACACCCGTCGTCTTTCCTTCCGCATCTCTGGAGCTGCTGTTTTCCCCTTACTATGCTCTGCTTTGACCTAGCGGTAGTACCGCGTCCACAGCGGTAGTACCGCCGAAAACTCCACAGCGGTAGTACCGCTCTCAGGGCGGTAGTACCGCTCCGAGCGGTAGTACCGCTCTCAGAGCGGTAGTACCGCTTGGGTGTTTCGGCCGTAGTACCGCTGTGCGTCTGGGCTACTTCCGCCTCGATTCTCGAACGAATTTTTCATGTCGGGTTTTGCGGCACTAAGGGAGGTAGTAGGGGCGGTAGTACCGCTCTAAGCGGTAGTACCGCCCTTCCCTAGCGGTAGTACCGCCCTGGCGACAGGGCCCTGGGCGGCGCGGCAGTACCGCTGGGTCTAAGCGGTAGTACCGCCCTGAGCGGTAGTACCGCTCTTCCCTGGCGGTAGTACCGCCCTGGAGTCAGGGCCCCAGGCAGCGCGGTAGTACCGCTGGGTGGAACAGTAGTACCGCCCGGAGTGGTAGTACCGCCCTTCCCCAGCGGTAGTACCACTCTGTGCGGGACTGGTAAGTGGGATAACGGTTGGATTGTTCTTCCCACTATATAAAGGGGTCTTCTTCCCCAAAGTTGACTTACCTCTTTCCCCCAAAGCTCCATTGTTGCTCCAAGCTCCATTTTCGCCCGATCTCTCTCCCTAGCCAATCAAACTTGTTGATTTGCTCGGGATTGGTTGAGAAGGCCCAGATCTACACTTCCACCAAGAGAAATTTGATTCCCCCCACTTATCCCTAGCGGATCTTGTTACTCTTGGGTGTTGAGCACCCTAGACGGTTGAGGTCACCTCGAAGCCATACTCCATTGTGGTGAAGCTTCGTGGTGTTGTTGGGAGCCTCCAATTGTTGTGGAGATTGCCCCAATCTTGTCTGTAAAGGTTCGGTTGCCGCCTTCAAGGGCTCCAATAGTGGAATCACGACATCTCGCATTGTGTGAGGGCGTGAGGAGATTACGGTGGCCCTAGTGGCTTCTTGGGGAGCATTGTGCCTCCACACCGCTCTAACGGAGATGCACTTCCCCTTAAAAGGAAGGAACTTTGGTAACACATCCTCGTCTCCACCGGCTCCACTCTTGGTTATCTTGTCCCTTCACTTTTGCAAGCTTACTCGTGTTATATCCATTGCTTGCTTGCATGCTCATTGTCTTTGCATCATATAGGTTGTCCACGTAGTTGCACATCTAGACAACCTATTTCATTGCAAGTTCTAATTTGTTAAAGAAAAGTATAAAAATTGTTAGTTGCCTATTCACCCCCCCTCTAGTCAACCATATCGATCCTTTCAATTGGTATCAGAGCCTCATCTCTTTATTAAGGACTTTGCCGTTCAAAGAGTATGGTTGACACCGACGACGGTGCGGAGGAGCACTCCGGTGTGAATCCCGTCTCGTCTTCGGCCGAAGGGGGAACCTCGGTCTCTCGTGAGGAATTCAATGTGGCGTTAGACACATTGAAAACCTCCATGACGGCCGAGGTTAAAAGCATGTTTACCAAATTCCTAGAGGGTCTCAAACTATCTACCTCGCCGATGAAAGTGGGTGATCCCACTAACAAGGTGACGGATGCTAACCCCGACAAGGGGGAAGCTAATAGTGAAAAGAGTCTGTCTACTAGTGGTAGAAATGGCACTGGCATCTATGCCCATGTGGACCCCCGGGTGTATAGAGGACCGATCCCCTCTACGCATTTGAATCATGCCGGTCCTCCTCCTAAATATGTGAAAAATGAAGATTATGATTCTTGGGTTTATCGCTTCAAGCGTCATTTAAAACATGTGAATACTAACCTTTGGAGAATTATTGAAGAAGATTTCTATCCTCATGATCCAAGCAACTTCACCCCTCGAGAGGAAGTGGACAATCAATTCAATGAGAGTGCTCTCTTCATCATCCAAGATGCTATCCTTCCCGAAGATCTCCCTCATCTTCGACCTCATGTCATGGCTAAAGAAGCATGGAAGTGTGTCGAGCGTATGTATCGAGGAAGTGCTAGCATTCAACGCTCCAACTATGAAGTGGTGCAAGATGAAGCCGATGAGTTTGCAATGAAAGAGGATGAAGAACCTCGTGAGCTCTTTCGAAGAGTGACCAAACTTGCGGTCGCACTCCGAGATCATGGGAGCAAGGACACGGATGACAACTGGATCAAGCGCAAGTTCCTCAAGGCCATGATGCCCTACAACAAGGCCATGTCCTCCGTCATCCGCCAAAGACCGGACTTCCACTCCATGACCTCTAGTGAAGTGTTGGATGAGTTTGTTGCAATGAACATCTTGGATAAGACCGCCGACAATGCGGTGCTCCGTTCCCAAAGGGCAAAGAAGCCCAATCTTGCCTTGAAGGCCAAGGTTAGTGTGGAAGAAGAAGAAGAAGAGGAGGAAGATGAGGAGAGCAACCCCGAGGACACGAAGTATGATTATCATGAGCACATGGCTCTTGCCTCAAGACAGTTTTGGAGTAAGAAGACTACAAGACCCAACTTCAACAAGAACAACTCAAGTGGCCTCAAAGGGAAGCAACGAGTTAGAACTTGTTTCAACTGTGGCAATGTCAGTCATTTCGTTGCGGATTGTCCATACGAGAAGCGGGAAGACAATGGTGGCAAGTTCATTCGAAAAGACAAAGCCAAGTCCTTCCCCAACAAGAACAACTTCACCAAGAAGACTCCTTCTCGCGGGTTGGTGGTTCAAGAAGAATACCTTGAGGATGACGATGATGATGAAGATGGTGAAACAATGTCCATGGCATCCGTTGCCATTGTCTCAACTCCTCGGGTGTCTCTCTTCGATGCACCTAACGAGAACATCACCGCCAAGTGCCTCATGGCTAAGGCCACCAACAAGGTAACCCCCAACATCAAAACCACCATTATTCCTAACCCTCCTTCAACGGATGACTCTGATAATGGTAAGGGGTCTAATGAGGAGATCAATGAATTTGAGTCCTTCATGAGTAAGCTCAAGGGCAAATCCAAGAAGCATTTCGTTGCTCTCTTGGAACAACTTGGTGAAGCCAATGACATGATCGAGGCTCATGAAGAAACCATCACTAAGATGGAAAGTCATAGTCGTGACTATACTGATGAGATATCGGATCTCTCTAATGCTCTTGAGGAAGAGCGTGAGCATCATTTGGCTCTTGAGGAGTCACACAACGATAGTCATGCTAAACTAAAGAAAGATCTTGATCATGCTCTTGTTGTGTCTCGTGTTCTAGCTTCCGAGAAGGCTAAACTTGGGGTTGATCATGTTAGACTCATGGAGGAGTTTGATGTACTTGACAAGGCCCACAAGGTCTTGAAAAGTGCTCATGCCACCCTCAAGGAGTCTCATGCTCAACTCCAAGTTAAGCTAACTAAGGAAAAGGCCACATTTCCTCACATGGTCTTAATTGATAATGCAAATGCTACTAACCTATGTTGTGAGCATGTGCATCTTGTGGAGGAAAATGCCAAGTTGAAGGAACAACTCGAGAAAGGTCTTGTGTCATGCATACAAGGTGAGAAGAACCTAAATGACCTTTTGAGCAATCAAAAGGAAGTTGTGGGAAAGGAGGGAGTTGGGTTCGCACCCAAGTCCAAGAACAAGAAGAAGAACAAGGAGAAGAAGAGCAAGACCAATCGACCTCCTCCGCTCACGCAAACCTTTGTGAAGGAGGGAGAAGGTGCTCCAAAGGAGAAGAAGAACAATGGGAAGAGCGGTGAAGCCAAAGAGCGCAACGCCATCTCTCCCAACAAAGCTGGCGACTTTAACCCCTCTTATGTGTTGTGCCGTGCTAGTGATGGACATGTTTATGCTAAATTTGTTGGTTCTCCTTATGAGTACATTGAATGGTCTATTTGGGTTCCTAAGACCCTTGTTACTAACATCAAAGGACCCATTACTCAATGGGTACCTAAAACCAAGCATTGATCTCTTGTAGGTGTTTGCTTCCGGTGGGGGATCATGGTTGCTCGATAGTGGAGCAACAAATCATATGACCGGGAGCAAGGACTTGGTGGTGGACGTGCACAATATCCCATCTATGCCCACCAATGTCGAACGGGGTGATGCCTCACATTCTAAGGTATTGGGTCTTGGCAAGGTTGTCATTTCTCATGATCTAACGATCGAGAAAGTCATGCTTGTTGAGTCCCTTGCGTTCAATTTACTTTCCGTTCGTCAACTCGCTCTCATGGGTTTTGCCACCTTCTTTGATATTGATACCGTGGCCCTCTTGTGGAGCAAGACTCTTAAAGTAGCCTTTGTTGGGCATGTCGAGAATGGTCTCTATGTGGTTAACTTCTCGGAGCAACCCACTAAGACCGCGACATGCCTAATGGCTAAAGTTGATGTGGGATGGCTTTGGCATCGCCATTTAGCCCACGTCAATATGAGATCTTTGCAAAGTCTTCTCAAGGGGGACCATGTCCATGGACTAACGAATGTTAGTTTTGCCAAAGATCGTGTTTGCAGTGCTTGTATCGAAGGAAAGCTTCATGAGACGGCTCACCCTCCCACGACTATTATCTACTCGAAGAGACCCTTGGAGCTCCTCCACATGGACCTCTTTGGGCCCCCATCCTTTGATAGTCTTGGGGTAGAAAGTACTGCTTGGTGATAGTGGATGATTATTCAAGATACACTTGGGTATACTTCTTCAAGAGGAAGAGTGAGACCCAACAAACAGTCATCGACTTTGCAAATGAAGCTCAACGTCAACATGATGCAAAGATCTTGACAATAAGAAGTGACAACGGCACTGAGTTCAAGAACTACACCTTGGATGAGTTTCTTAGTGATGAAGGGATCAAGCATCAATATTCTGCACCATATACCCCTCAACAAAATGGTGTTGCGGAGAGAAAGAACCGGACGTTGATGGATGCGGCAAGGACCATGATGGCGGAGTTCAAATCTCCATATAACTTCTGGGCCGAAGCCATCAACACAGCTTGTCATGCATCCAATCGGCTCTATCTCCGCAAAGGCTTGAACAAGACTCCGCATGTGATACTCACCGGGAACAAGCCCAATCTCAAGTACTTTCGGGTGTTCGGGTGTAAGTGTTTCATTCTCAAGAAAGGTGTTCGTTTGTCTAAATTTGAAGCTAGAGCTCATGAGGGCATATTTGTTGGTTATGCTACAAACTCTCATGCTTACCGTGTTCTCAACAAGTCCAACGGACTCATTGAGGAGACGTGTAACGTAGAGTTTGATGAAAATAACGGCTCCCAAGTGGAGCAAAGTGGTACTTGTGATGTAGGTGATGAAATTCCTCCCCAAGCCATAAGAAGAATGGGTATTGGTCATATCCTACCCATTGAGGAACCCCTTGTGGCCGAAGGAGAAGGACAATGCTCCACTCAAGTGGAGCCATCACCTCCCCAAGACCCACACGCTTCCGAAGAACAAAGTGAAGGCCCTCACCTTCATGAACAAGACCAAGGGCAAGATCAACCTCAAGATGGAGTTGAATCTCCAAATGATGCCCAAGGTCAAGTTCTCCCCCTCGAGCAAGTTCAAGATCATGAGCAAGCTCAAGATGGCACTCAAGATGATCAAGTTAACCTTCCTCCTTCCACACCTGAGGAAGAATTAGAGCGTCGTGCCGCGAAGATTGCTTCCAAACTAACCACACAAGGCCATCTCATGGAAAACGTGGTTGGAAGTCTAAGAAAGGGGGTAAGCACTCGTAGACAATTAGCTAACTATTGTGAACATCATGCGTTTGTCTCTTGTGTTGAACCCCAAAAGGTCTATGAGGCGCTCGAAGACTCGGATTGGCTCAATGCCATGCATGAAGAACTCAACAACTTCGAATACAACAAGGTGTGGAGATTGGTGCCAAGACCTTCGGGGAACCACAACGTCATTGGAACAAAGTGGATCTTCAAGAACAAGCAAGATGCTCATGGGAACATCATTCGCAACAAGGCAAGATTGGTAGCACAAGGCTACTCCCAAGTCGAGGGTATCGACTACGGTGAAACCTTTGCTCCCGTTGCTCGTCTTGAATCCATTCGTTTGTTGATTGCATATGCTTCCCATCACAACTTTAAGTTGCAACAAATGGATGTGAAAAGTGCTTTTCTTAATGGTCCCATTAATGAGTTGGTCTATGTCAAGCAACCCCCCGGGTTCGAGGACCCCTACTTCCCGGATCATGTGTATCAACTCGATAAGGCACTCTATGGCCTTAAACAAGCCCCACGTGCGTGGTATGACCACCTTACCGAGTTGCTACAAGATCGTGGATTTGAAGTAGGACAAATCGATCCCACTCTTTTTACTAAGAAGGTCAAAGGGGAGTTGTTTGTATGCCAACTATATGTTGATGACATTATCTTTGGTTCTCCTAACAAAGCTTTCAATGAGGAATTTGCCGCTCTCATGACCTCCAAGTTCAAGATGTCTTCGATGGGAGAGTTGAAGTTCTTCCTTGGTTTTGACATCAAACAAAGAAGAGAAGGAACCTTCATCAACCAAGCCAAATACACTCAAGACATGCTTAAACGGTTCAAGCTAAGCGATGTCAAGCCGGCTTCTACACCAATGCCTACCAAGTGCCAACTCGACATCGATCCCAATGGTAAAGCGGTGGATCAAAAGGTATATCGCTCCATGATTGGCTCCTTGCTTTACCTTTGTGCATCTAGACCAGATATCATGTTGAGTGTGCGGATGTGTGCACGATTTCAAGCCGCACCAAAGGAAAGTCACTATGTGGCGGTCAAGAGAATCTTTCGATATTTGGCTCATACCCCAAACTTTGGCTTATGGTACCCAAGAGGAGCAAATTTCAAGCTTGAAGGGTTTACGGATTCCGATTGGGCGGGAGACAAAGTGGATAGGAAGTCCACTTCTGGAGGGTGCCAGTTTCTTGGGTGCTCTTTGGTAAGTTGGTCTTCCAAAAAGCAAAGTTGTGTGTCTCTCTCGTCCACAGAAGCAGAATATGTGGCGGCCGGTAGTTGTTGTGCACAACTCTTATGGATGAGGCAAACTTTAAAAGAATATGGTGTCATTTGTGACAAAGTGCCTCTTTGGTGTGACAACGAAAGTGCCATCAAGATTTCTCTCAACCCGGTGCAACACTTCAAGAAGAAGCACATTGAGATTCGGTATCACTTCATCCGGTATCACATTAGGCGAGGAGAGATCAAGCTCAAGTATGTCAACACTCATGATAACCTTGCAGATATTTTCACGAAACCCTTGGATGAAGCAAGATTTCACGAGTTAAGGCATGAGCTAAATATCATTGATTCGAGCAATGTGACTTGAACCCTTGCACACCCCACCCCACTCAACTTGGTATCTTGCTTAGATGTAGGCATGGACATAGGGGGAGTGTTGTTCTCTCAATGAACTTTCCCTCCCCCCAGTATGCATAAAATGATCAACTCTTTCACAATAGCCATTTTTGATGGTACTTGTGCTTCAAAGACGAGTTTTGGTCATGGGCCCAAGGATAATTCTTTGCGGTGCCATACCAATTGACTCAAACATAGGTGGCTCCGGCTACCGCCCTCTCCTGAGAGAGGCCAGAGCTTGCTCTGTTTCATGTGGTTGTTTGTGTTTGAGTTGTTTCTGGACTGTTGTGTGTGTGTGTGTTGTCGCGTCGGTCCTCTCGTTCTGTTGGCTTTGCTTTCTGTTTCTTTTTGAGCGTTAGCCGTTGGTCTAGAAGCAGCGTGGTTGCTGAAGCGGTACTACCGCCCTCCAGAGCGGTACTACCGCTCCCAGCGGTACTACCGCCCTCCAGAGCGGTACTACCGCTGTGAGGCGCGGGCTGGGGGTTATACCGGGGGCAGGGGGAGTTTCTTCTCCCCCATACCCATTCGCTCACCCCTTCGCCCCTTTTCTTCTCTCTCTTCAGCAACTGGCGCCGTGGGAGGGCTCCGGCGGATCTCCCTCTCCGGGGCGCTCCTCTCCGTTTCCTTCGGTGGAATCGATCCCCACCTTGTCCTCTTGCCATGGATGCCGGTATTGCCCCCGTTCCCTGTTTTCTTTAGTCTAGATTTCCAATCTAGCGTTCTTGGGGCAATAGCAGTTGCATCTCTAGATTTTTGTCCAGATCTAGGCTTGAGTAGGATGGAGAATGCTTCTAGACGGTTTGGATTAGTGTTTGGTTGGAGTATTTTTGAATTTGGTAGGACGGTAGTACCGGATCTGACCATGGTAGTTGGAAACTGATGTTTCCCCGCCTCGAGCGGTACTACCGCTCTCCCAGAGCAGTACTACCGCTGAGAGCGGTACTACCGCTCTACCAGAGCGGTACTACCGCTTGGGGTGGTACTACCGCTCAAGAGTCACGGTACTACCGCCCTCTACCCAGTTCCATCATCCTTCAACCTTTCAGTGATCTTTTCATTCGTGTTTGTGGCTTACGCTCGTTCTTTCTGGTTGTTTTACGTGTTTGTGTGTGTGGTTCCAGGTGATGAGGTTCCTGAGCATCAGACTCGTCGTGTCAACCCCGGTCGTGCTTCGTCCAAGCGCTACCGCACCACTGAGCCTACTGAGCCTGCCGGAGGATCTTCCAGTGCTCATCCTCCTCCCCAACTGCCGAAGAAGCCGGGGGTCAAGCCAAAGCAAAGCAAAACCGTGCCAGAAATGCCGCCCAAGGAGTTCTGGGCAAGGCGCCGCCGCAACCCGTATGAGGTTGACCAAGATCCCACTTTGGTCAACCGTCCGTTCTGGAACATGTTTCAGTTTGCCATCTATTTTGATGTCCCCAAAGCCAAGAAGAATCTCTATGTCAACGTGCACTCCATCGACATCGAGCATATGGAGAATGATCCTGACTACTTTGGTGAAGCTCTTCAGATGTGCACTCAGCTGAACATTCTCGGGATCATGCAATTCAACAAGGACTATGATGCTGATATTGTGGCCCAATTCTATGCCACGGTTCACCTTGGGACCGATGAGGACAGGACTCTGACTTGGATGACAAATGGCAAGTTGCTGTCAGTCAACTGGAAAGCTTTCATGCAGTTGATTGGGGTGGAAGACCTTGGACTTGAGTCTGCTGTCGGCTTTCGCCCCCACCGTCGTGCCAATGCCACTCACAAGCAAGCTCTGTGGCCTTACTGCACTCTGAGGATCAACCATGAGACGAAGAAGGAGACCTATGAGCTGCCTGCCTATCTGGACCCTCTTCACCATATCTTCAGAGAAACTCTTTTCCCTCGCATCGGGAATTTGGACCAGGTTCACTCTTATCTCGTGGACATGCTTCTCTTCTGTCAGCGGGAGAAGGGGCAGAGCACCGGAGAGTCCTTGGATATCTCTCATGTTATGTGGTCTGAGCTAGTTTCTGCTATCTCCGAGCGCAAGTGCCCGATTTATGGTCCGTTCATTATGCTGCTCATTGAGAAGGCCTGGGATCGTATCTATCCCAAGGTGGTGCTGGAGCTTGGAGACTTGGTTTCT
This sequence comes from Triticum aestivum, assembly GCF_018294505.1. Lineage (NCBI taxonomy): Eukaryota > Viridiplantae > Streptophyta > Magnoliopsida > Poales > Poaceae > Triticum > Triticum aestivum. The sequence continues at coordinate 536,069,747 of NC_057813.1, read as the reverse complement.
CACGATGTCAAGCGTCTGAGGAAGAAGGATAACTGGGGCACTCAGGCCCCTAGGACTGGAGTTCCTTCATCTTCTGCTGCCATGGAGACTGAGGAGGAGTTTGGGGCTGAGGCTGAGGATGAAGATGATGACTACGTGCCTTCTGAGGCAGAGCCCTCTTGGGCCAAGAAGCTCAAGATCAAGGTGAAGAAGCTGTTCTGCATGGAATCTCACGGTAAGTACATGACTCATGTGGCTGAGAAGAAGGCTCGAGGTCGCCACAAGGAGCTCATGCGTCAGATGGGTGCTATTGTGATTAGTGGTTCTGAGGATCAGCTTACTAAGGAGGAGTGGATTCAGCAGCACTGCCCCTGGACTGACTCTGATGCTGAGCACTTCCCGGCCGACGATGGCACCGCAGATGATCCCTCTGAGATCTGATGGGTGTCCCTCGTTTACCTTCACCTGGAGCCGTAGCATCACTCCCTCTCCTTTTTGGTGTCTCGCTGCCAAAGGGGGAGAGAGTTTAGGGATTTGCGTCTTGTGTCGTTCGTCGTTTGTGTCTGTGCTTTCGCTTGTCGTCTTATTTGGTTTGTGTCTGTGAGACCTAAGTTATGGTTCTGTCAGTAAGACCTAAGCTTGAGTCATATGGTGTGAGACATATGCTACCTTATCTCTTCGTATCTTTATCTATGTCTATCTAGCTTATGAGTTCCATGCTTATCTTGTTATATATATGTTGCTCTCATATCATGCTTAGGTAGTTGGTCTCTAAAATGTAGGGGGAGCATTGTTTCTGGCTTCTGTGCCGTGTAGTCCAAAGCACCTTTCCAAGTAGCACACATCCAGGGGGAGCCCTTCTACATTTTAGGACAGTTGTACTTTTGTGCTTATCCTATATCTTTCATATTGTGCAAATCCCGTATTGTCATCAATCCACCAAAAAGGGGGAGATTGTAAGGGCAGATTTATTCCCAATATGTTTTGGTGATTGATGACAATGCTTGTGCGGACTAATCGTGTGCGTTAGTTCTTTCAGAGATTCATCCATTGGCACGAGACGATTTCCTCCCCTCGGTGTTGTAATTCAAGACGGTGTAGCTCCTTCGTTTCGTTGTTGGTGGACTAGTTTCGTAGGAGTCACCGTACTATCAAGAGGGGATCCGTTTTGGTAAGACTTGGGTGGAATCACACGTACACATCTTTATCACACCCGTCGTCTTTCCTTCCGCATCTCTGGAGCTGCTGTTTTCCCCTTACTATGCTCTACTTTGACCTAGCGGTAGTACCGCGTCCACAGCGGTAGTACCGCCGAAAACTCCACAGCGGTAGTACCGCTCTTAGGGCGGTAGTACCGCTCCGAGCGGTAGTACCGCTCTCAGAGAGATAGTACCGCTTGGGTGTTTCGGTCGTAGTACCGCTGTGCGTCTGGGCTACTTCCGCCTCGATTCTCGAACGAATTTTTCGTGTCGGGTTTTGCGGCACTAAGGGAGGTAGTAGGGGCGGTAGTACCGCTCTAAGCGGTAGTACCGCCCTTCCCTAGCGGTAGTACCGCCCTGGCGACAGGGCCCTGGGCAGCGCGGCAGTACCGCTGGGTCTAAGCGGTAGTACCGCCCTGAGCGGTAGTACCACTCTTCCCTGGCGGTAGTACCGCCCTGGAGTCAGGGCCCCAGGCAGCGCGGCAGTACCGCTGGGTGGAGCGGTAGTACCGCCCTTCCCCAGCGGTAGTACCGCTCTGTGCGGGGCTGGTAAGTGGGATAACGGTTGGATTGTTCTTCCCACTATATAAAGGGGTCTTCTTCCCCAAAGTTGACTTACCTCTTTCCCCCAAAGCTCCATTGTTGCTCCAAGCTCCATTTTCGCCCGATCTCTCTCCCTAGCCAATCAAACTTGTTGATTTGCTCGGGATTGGTTGAGAAGGCCCAGATCTACACTTCCACCAAGAGAAATTTGATTCCCCCCACTTATCCCTAGCGGATCTTGTTACTCTTGGGTGTTGAGCACCCTAGACGGTTGAGGTCACCTCGAAGCCATACTCCATTGTGTTGAAGCTTCGTTGTGTTGTTGGGAGCCTCCAATTGTTGTGGAGATTGCCCCAATCTTGTCTGTAAAGGTCCGGTTGCCGCCTTCAAGGGCTCCAATAGTGGAATCACGGCAGCTCGCATTGTGTGAGGGCGTGAGGAGATTACGGTGGCCCTAGTGGCTTCTTGGGGAGCATTGTGCCTCCACACCGCTCTAACGGAGACGTACTTCCCCTTAAAAGGAAGGAACTTCGGTAACACATCCTCGTCTCCACTGGCTCCACTCTTGGTTATCTTGTCCCTTTACTTTTGCAAGCTTACTCGTGTTATATCCATTGCTTGCTTGCGTGCTCATTGTCTTTGCATCATATAGGTTGTCCACGTAGTTTCACATCTAGACAACCTATTTCATTGCAAGTTCTAATTTGTTAAAGAAAAGTATAAAAATTGTTAGTTGCCTATTCACCCCCCCTCTAGTCAACCATATCGATCCTTTCAATTACTAACTCCGGGAGTGCAGCGGAAGAAGACAAGTCGGTGTATAGATCGTACTTGGAGTCCCACAAACTATTGATGACGATCCTGTGACCCTCCCTCGAACAATCCCTCGAACAAAACACCTAAAGCATGGCCTCTCTACTTGGTTGCAAGCGTACGGTCTTCACGATCCGGTAGGGCTTCATCGTCTAGAGCTAAATGACGTCGGAGAATTAGAGGGGGGATGTTAGAACCACACTGGGTTCTAATGATGAGGTTTAGAGGAACTAGGTATCGAGTCAACTAGGACTAACAAGAACTAGAATTAGATGAACTAGATGAGGCTTCAAAACTTGTATCTCAATTGTGGCCAATACCTCATGTATATATAGGTTAGAGGGGAGAGGGGGGCTGCCGCCAAGGAGGGAAAGCCCCTCCTTGGTGTGTCGGCCAAGGGGGAGGAGTCTCCTCCCCCACTCCAATTCGGCCTCCCCTTTTTGGAAGGGGGCGGGAAACTCCACTTGGGCCTTTGGGGCCCAAGTTTTCTTCTACCTCTTGGCTTTTTAAGTCCGTTGATATTTAATTGTTTATAAAGCCATCTAACATTGAATAGATCCTTTTATATAATCTTTAACATCACCGGAAACATTTTTCACATGTATATTAGTTATCGGGAACACCCGATATTGCCCGATAAACTCCCAAACCCTTCTGGTGACCCCGGAACGCTTGCAATTCCTCTCGATACTATTTCAAATATTAACGAAACGATTCCACACAAAAACCCTTGATAGTCTTGTCGTACTAACACTCAAAAAGTCATGATTACCTTAAGCTTGTGATCGCGTAGGTTCAGTAAACAAGAGACATGAACGAAACCCCTTCGTTCAATGACCGATAGCGGAACCATGGACGTTCATATCGATCCCTATGATTACACGAATGACATTCGGGGTGAACCTTTGCTTAATATGTGATGTTCCTATTGGAAATATGCCCTAGAGGCAATAATAAATTGGTTATTATCATATTTCCTTGTTCATGATAAATGTTTATTATTCATGCTAGAATTGTATTGGTCGGGAACTTATATACATGTGTGAATACATAAACAACATCGTGTCTCTAGTTGGCCTCTACCGGATTAGCTCGTTGATTAAAGATAGTTAATGTTTCCTAACCATAGACATGAGTTGTCATTTGCTAATGGGATCACATCAGCAGGAGAATGAAGTGATGGACAGATCCAACAGTAAGCTTAGCAACAGATTGTATCGCGAGCGCTTAGTTATTTGCACCCTATTTCTTCATGTCAAGTATTAGTTCCTTAGACCATGTGATCATTCCACTCCCGGATACCTGAGGAATACTTTGTGTGCTATCAAATATCACTTCGTAATTGGGTTACCATAAAGGTGCTCTACAGGTATCTCCGACGGTGTCTGTTGGGTTGCATGGATCGACGATTTGTAGCTCCGTGCGACAGAGTGATATCTCCGGGCCCTCTCGGGGATACAACTTCACAAGAAGCTTCATGTGACTAATGAGTTTAGTCACTTGATCTTGTATTACAGAACAAGTAAAGAGAATTGCGAGTAATGAGATTGAACTAGGTATGGAGATACCAATGATCGAATCTCGGGCAAGTAACATATCGCCGGACAAAGGAATTTGCATACGAGATTATGTCAATCCTTGACATAGTAGTTCAACCGATGAAGATCTTTGTGGAATATGTAGGAACCACATCCAGGTTCCTCTATTGGTTATTGATCGGAGAAGTGTCTCGGTCATGTCTACATGATTCTTGAAGCTCCACCAAGAAGCCGTGCACACAATCGAAGAACCATCGTCGGGTCTACAAGGTGATGCCTCCAAGAAGAAGGTGACGTCGAGGACACCATCTTCACCCGATTTGGCATATCCAAATCTTAGATTTTCATCCGAAGACCACAAGCCATGGGGTACGAAGAGCAAACGAGTTCCACGGCGGAATCTCGAAGGAGGAAAACGACATCCATAGGCGCCGTTACCGTCGGCACTGACTAGGTTAAATGTAGGATTTTCATCCGGAGCCGAGTCTTCAACCAACCGTCCCAGATCCGAGGCCTTCTAGCGCCACCAGATTGAAGGAGACCATGCACACCACTACCAAAAACGGGCCTGTCACGCCGCACGCGGGAACTCGGTGAACACGCGCGAACATTTTTTGAAACGGAGAACAATTTGGAAGCGCGGACATTTTTTGAATATGTGAACAACTTTCAAACACAACGCCAGATATGAGCACCTTTTCAAAAAAAATTGAACAATTTTCTGGCAAACTATAAATAAAAATTTAAAAGGCAAGTAGTGTTTGAAAGTCTGAACATTTTGTGAAAGATGTGAACAAATTCCGGAATTCTAAAGTTTTCCGAAATGTGATTTTCTGAAAATATGAACATATTACTTCACAATGCGAACAAATAGTGAAATTTCAAACTTCATCCAGAAAGGACGAACAACTTTTCTAGGAAGTGATCATTTTTTGAAAATTCTGAACAAATTTGGAAACCTCTGACCATTTATTGATATACTCAAAGTTTTTTTGAGTTTGTGAACAAATATAGGAACAATTTTCAAATTCCAAAAAATTCAAAAATGATAATTTTCCAATTCTCAAACATTTGTTTCACTTGTGAACAAAATCAAAAAAACAGGAACAATTTTTATACTTCTGAATAATTTTTGAAGACTTGAAGAACTTTTTAAAGTCATGAACATTCTTTGAAGTTATGAACAAATTTGGAAAAGCAGGAACATTTTTAAAAATTGTGAACATATTATTGAACAATGCGAACAAATAGTGAAATTTTGAACTTCATCGAAAAAGGGCTAACATTTTTTGTAGAAAGTCATAATGTTTTTGAAACCGTGATTTTTTAGAAATTCTGAACATTTTTTGGAACAATGGTCAATTAAAAAAATTCCGAACAAATTTGGAAACCTCTGAACATTTTTTGAAATACTCGAACATTTTATGAATTCTTGAATTTTTTGAAAAACAGGAATAGTTTTTAATATTCCGAAAAATTCAGAAAAGATCGCTTTTTTCCATTCTCGGACATTTTTTCCCATTTGTGAACAAAATTGGAAAACAGCAACGATTTTAAAATCCTGAACTTTTTTGAATTTGTGAACAAAATTCGAAAAGCAGGAACATTTTAAACTTTTGAATAAATATTTAAAACTGGAACATTTTTAAAATTTGATCTTTTTTGAAACATGGAACTTTTTTTCTCAGTTTATGAACAAATTTTTAGAAAAGGAACTTTTTAAAATTTCGAGTTCAAAATTTTTCTTAGAAGAAAATTAAATTTGAAAAAGAAAAAATGAAAAACAAGGAAAAGGAAAAGAAACAGAAACCGAAAAAAAGGAAGCAAAAACTTGATAAAGAAAAAGCAAGAAAGAAAGAAACAGGAAAAACGAAAAAACCACTAGAAATCCGGTTCCAGAACCCAAATTCGTGTGGTCCTCTTCTCGGACAGCCCATTCCGTGTTCTTCCCCATACCAGTTTGGAAAGGTTCTAAGTTTCAGAAACTGTTTTTACTTTTTCCATTGTATTTTATTACGTTTTTTCCATTCCTTTTCTATTTTTTTACTGTTTATTTTTTCTTTTATTTTCATGTTACAAACATCCTTCCAAATTTGTGAACATTTTTTTGAATTCACGAATATATTCTTGAAATCATGAACATTTTTCAAATTCACGAACATGTATTTGAAACTATTTTTTTTTTCAAATTGACAATTTTTTTTTGAAATTGCAGATATATTTTCTTGAAATTTTGAACATTTGTTCCATCAATGGTTTTTTTTGAATTAGCAAACTTTTCTAAAAATATGCGAACATTTTTAGAATCGCTGAACATATTTTGAATCGAATACTAATATTTGAATTGATTACCATTTTTCAAAATTCCTGATTTTTTTTGTTTTACGAACATTTTCTTGAAGTGCATGAACATTTTTATTGAAATGCTTGAATATTTTGAATCACCATACATTTTCGGGTCGATGAAAGTTTTGTTGTAATTCATGATCTATTCTTATTTTCTGAATGTTTTTCAAAGATATTCAGGAATATTTTTGAATTTTCAGTAGTTTTTTTATCAAATTCAATAAAAATAATCAATATCGAACACTTGTTTTAATCCATGAACATTTTATGATATCAGAAACATTTTTCTAAAATTCAGTTTCAATACGCGAAAACTTGTTTTAATCCACAAACAGTTTTTTCAAACTTTGTTGCAATCCTGAGTTATTTTAAAGAAGGAAAAATAAAAACAGAAAAAATCCAAAAGCAAAAAAAAATGGAAAATAGGGGGGGGGGGATTGCGTCCCGGCCTGCTCAATGACCGGCCCAATAGGGCGCGTGGGAGGGGAGGACTTGTGTGCTCGCTCATTCACCAGCGTGTCACGCACGGTATAGGAGGTCGTCTTGGTGATGACTAGTCGACGTTGACTAGTCGGTGAAAGATCGGCCTTTGACCAGTCGGTGTTGACCGACAAAGGTTGACTATTTGACCTTTGTAACAAAAAGTCATCAAAAAAAGAAAGAAAACTAGGATTTGAAAAAAGCCTATAGGTTTAACAAAAAAGGATACATGAAATTCGAAAGAAAGTTTATGGATTTTGTAAAAAAATCATATATTTTGGAAAAATATGAATTTGAAAATTTTCATCGATTTTGAAAAAATCACTATTTTTTTAGAAAAGTTCATTGATTTTGTGAAAAAAAACTTAACCAACTTGAAAAATAATTGAATGTTCAAAAGATACGAATTTAAGAAAAAAAACATGAATTTAAAAAGAAAAAGGAAAGAGGAAAAAAAGAAAATGTAAAAAACCCAGGTGGAAAACGCAAGAAAAAGTAAAAAAATAGCAAGGTCGGGTGCCCGCTGTGTTAGCGTTGCATTTCAAGAAGAAGAAAGAACCAATCTAGGCACTAGATGTTGGGTGTCTCACTTGGTTGTGCATTTGGTATGAAACTGCGAGGTGCAGAGTTTGAATCACGTCGAGCTCTTGTTTTTTGTTATTTTAAGAAAAAGGTAAATGGGTCGGCCCGGAGTGGGAGGGGGATTGGGACCATATGGAACTCAATTAGAATATGTTGAACTAAAACGTACAGTCCTACTGAGGAAGTCATTCAGAAGATCTATGAAGAATTTATCATTCTGGCATTTCACTTAACCACGGGTCTCACATGGACATCCATTTACTACTTTCATCATTTTGACCAAAACAAGCATATATCATTGAACTAAATGACCAACATAGAACACATGCATAGATATAATGCAAGTAAAACACATACCCTGCAAATTAAGCAGTTAGTACGAACTAGTGCTGCCCGGTCAACTAGATATTTACACCTACTTATAATTAAGCAGTTCTACAAACCATGCATAGTTTAAACATAAAACATGCATAAAGTTAAACAGTTCATACAAAATGGCTAGCGCTACCCATCTAGCAAGCTAGTGCCTGGAGGGACCGGCCTCATGGTCATCCCTGGTGTACCTACGGAGCCCTTGCTTGTTGGAAATTGTAGTAGAAAACAAGAAGTTTTCGCCCTACGAACACCCAGGAACAATATGAAGATGCATATACGGTTTGGATGAACGATCGTTACTGACTCCGGAGTGTAGCGGAAGAAGACGAGTTGGTGTATAGATCGTACTTGGAGTCTCACAAACTATTGATGACGATCATGTGACCCTCCCTTGAACAATCCCTCGAATAGAAGACCGAAAGCATGGCCTCTCTACTTGGTTGCAAGCGTACGGTCTTCACGATTCGGTAGCGCTTCATCGTCTAGAGCTAAATGACGCCGGAGACTTAGAGGGAGGATGTTAGAACCACATTGGGTTCCAATTATGAGGATTAGAGGAACTAGGTCTTGATCTAATTAGTCAACTAGGACTAACAAGAACTAGAACTAGATGAATTAGATGAGGCTTCAAAACTTGTATCTCAATTGTGGCCAATACCTCATGTATATATAGGTTAGAGGGGAGAGGAGGGCTGCCGCCAAGGAGGGAAAGCCTCTCCTTGGTGTGCCGGCCAAGGGGGAGGAGTCTCCTCCCCCACTCCAATTCGGCCTCCCCTTATTGGAAGGAGGGGGGGGGGGGCAACTCCACTTGAGCCTTTGTGGCCCAAGTTGTCTTTCACCTCTTGGCCTTTTAAGTCCCGTTGATATTTAATTATTTATAAAGCCTTCTATCAACTAAAAGAGCCTTTTATATAATCTTTAACATCATGAAAAACATTTTTCACCTGTATATTAGTTATCGGGAACACCCAATATTGCCCGATAAACTCCCAAACCCTTCTGGTGACCCCGAGACGCTTCCGGTTCCTCTCGATATTATTTCAAATATTAATGAAACAATTCCACACAAAACCCTTGATAGTCTTGTCGTACTAACACTCAAAAAATCACGATTACCTTAAGCTTGTGACCACATAGGTTCAGTAAATCAGAGACAGGAACGAAACCCCTTCGTTCAATGACCGATAGTGAAACCATGGACGTTCATATCGATCCCTATGATTACACGAATGACATTCAGGTGAACCTTTGCTTATTATGTGATGTTCCTATTGGAAATATGCCCTAGAGGCAATAATAAATTGGTTATTATCATATTTACTTGTTCATGACAAATGTTTATTATTCATGCTAGAATAGTATTGGCCGGAACTTATATACATGTGTGAATACGTAAACAACACCGTGTCTCTAGTTAGCCTTTACTGGACTAGCTCGTTGATTAAAGATAGTTAATGTTTCCTAACCATAGACATGAGTTGTCATTTGCTAATGGATCACATCATTAGGAGAATGAAGTGATGGACAAATCCAACAGTAAGCTTAGCAACAGATTGTATCGCAAGCGCTTAGTTATTTGCTATAGCTCTCTTCATGTCAAGTATTAGTTCCTCAGACCATGAGATCATGCCACTCTCGGATACCTGAGGAATACTTTGTGTGCTATCAAATATCACTTCGTAATTGGGTTACCATAAAGATGCTCTACAGGTATCTCCGACGGTGTCTGTTAGGTTGCATGGATCGATGATTTGTAGCTCCATGTGACAGAGTTATATCTCTGGGCCCTCTTGGGAATACAACTTCACAAGTAGCTTCATGTGACTAATGAGTTTAGTCACATGATCTTGTATTACAGAACAAGTAAAGAGACTTGCCAGTAACGAGATTGAACTAGATATGGAGATACCAACGATCGAATCTTGGGCAAGTAATATATCGCCGGACAAAGGAAATTGCATACAAGATTATGTTAATCCTCGACATAGTGGTTCAACCGATGAAGATCTTCGTCGAATATGTAGGAACCACATCAAGGTTCCTCTATTGGTTATTGATCGGAGAAGTGTCTCGGTCATGTCTGCATGGTTCTTGAAGCTCCACCAAGAAGCCGTGCACACAATCAAAGAACCATCATCGGGTCTACAAGGTGATGCCTCCAAGAAGGAGGTGATGTCGAGGACACCATCATCACCCGATCTGGCATAGCCAAATCTTAGATTTTCATCCGAAGACCACAAGCCATGGGGTACAAAGAGCAAACGAGTTCCACGGCGGTACCTCGAAGGAGGAAAATGACATCCATAGGCGCCGTTATCGTCGGCACTGACTAGGTTAAATGTAGGATTTTCATCTAGAGCCGAGTCTTCAACCAACCGTCCCAGATCCATGGCCTTCTAGCGCCACCAGGTAGAAGGAGACCATGCACACCACTACCAAAAACGGGCCTGTCACCGCGGCACGTGGGAACTCGGCGAACACACACAACCCTGGCTAGACCGCACCGCCACACACAGGCCCTTGGTGAGCCAAGCCAGATCTAGCCATCTTGTGCCTCCGTGTGCAGAATTGGGCGAGGATCTGCACCGCAGGGCACAAGAAGAGCTGAGTCAGAACCGGTATAGGCCAGCCTGCACCGCCGCATGCTGGAAATGGGTGAACATCAATCCAAAATCGACCACCTCGCACAGTTGCACACAAGGATAAGACTAGCCGAGCTGAAACTGTCCTGCCTGAAACCTCCTCTACACCGAGGACGTTGTACGGCACAGCTGCTCCAATGAGGCGGACGAGTACACGCTTGAAGGAGGGCCCACCATCATCTGCCGACACCCCCGTATAGCCTCCACCAGCATGTCCCGCACTGCTTAGACCTCGCCAAAGGGACAAAAGTAAGATGCCTCGCCGCCATCGCAGCTACGCGAGCTTTGCCCAGCGGGGCTTCCCGGTGACGGCGAGGGGAGGGGGAGTTGCCCTGGTGGCTAGGGTTTTGCCCAGGTCGCCCATGGAGAGACTGAAAGATCGCGTATATCGCCTAGGGGGGGGGGTGAATAGGCGCTTTAAAATAATTACGGTTTAGGCTTAAAGAAATGCAGAATAAAACTAGCATTTAATTTGTCAAGCACACAACCTAAAACGACTAGGCTCACCTATGTGCACCAACAACTTATGCTAAGCAAGATAGACAACTAAGTGATAGCAAGATATATGACATGAAACAATATGGCTATCACAAAGTAAAGTGCATAAGTAAAGGGCTCGGGTAAGAGATAACCGAGGAACATGGAGAAGATGATGTATCCCGAAGTTCACACCCTTGCGGATGCTAATCTCCATTTGGAGCGGTGTGGAGGAACAATGCTCCCTAAGAAGCCACTAGGGCCACCGTAATCTCCTCACGTCCTCGCACAATGCAAGATGTCGTGATTCCCCAAGGGACCCTTAAGGGCGGTCACCGAACCCGTACAAATGGCATCCCTTGGGGGAGGTCACCGAACCCTTACACTTTGGCAACACTTGGGGGCGGTCACCAGTACCCGTCAAATTGCTCAGGGCGATCTCCACAACCTAATTGGAGATCCCGACGCTTGCCCAGAGCTTTACACCATAATGATTGAGCTCCGAACACCACCAATCATCTAGGGCGCCCAAGCACCCAAGAGGAACAAGCTTTAGGGTACCAAGCACCCAAGAGTAATAAGCTTCTCAACTTGTAACTTACATGTATCACCGTGGATAACTCAAACCTATGCACCAAATGCAATGAAAAGGGCACATAGAGTGCCCGAGTCCCTCACTCCCAAATCCCACCAAAGCAACAAAAGCTATGGAGGAAAATGAGAGGAAAAACAAGAAGGAGAACACCAAGAACTCCAAGATCTAGATCCAAGGGGTTCCCCTCACATAGAGGAGAGAGTGATTGGTGGAAATATGGATATAGATCTCCTCTCTCTTTCCCCACAAAACTAGCAAGAATCCATGGAGGGATTGAGAGATAGCAAGCTCGAAGAAGGTCAACAATGGGGGGCAAACACGAGCTAGAAGGATAAGGTTCATTGGGGAAGAAGACCCCTTTTTATAAGCACCCCTGAATCTAACTGTTATGCACTCAGGTCATGCACAAGCGTATTGCCGCTTGGAGGAGCGGTACTACCACTTAGCACGGTCAAAACAACCCAACTAGACAGAAAACATGAGTTGTAGTTCTGCCAGAGAGGTAGTACCGCCCGGGCAGGTAGTACCGCTTATAAGTGGTACTACCGCTCGGAGAGGTAGTACCACTTATAAGAGGTACTACCTCTCGGAGAGGTACTGCCGCTTATAAGAGGTACTACCGCTTACGACTTATATGAGGTACTACCGCTCTACTACCGCGAAACCTGACACGAAAAATCACATCCCCAGAAGCAACGGTACTACGCGCGACTTAGGGCCGCGGTAGTGCCGCTTACAAGAGGTAATACCGCTCGAGAGAGCAGTACTACTACTACTACTACTACCGCTTGAGGCTTTCAGGAAGACAACAAAGAAAACAAAGGATGCAATAAAGCCTAAACTACCACAACTTCTACAAATGAACTCCGAATAGAGCAAACTCAATCTTGTTGGATAGATGACGACGAGAAGCATCCAAACAATGACTAGTTATAATAAGAAGTGGTAGGGGAGATATGCCTAAGATATAGAGATGAGAAACCTCTATGAAAGAGGAACCGACATAAACTCCAACATTGAAAATATCATAGAAGATGCACATGAACTCCGTTTTCGATGAACTCGAGCTTGTCAAGAGAATGACCATAAGCTCCAAAACTCATAGAGAGAAACACCAAAAAAGAACCAAGAAAGATGATGCAAGGATGCAATGGTTTGAGCTCTCTACGAACGATAGGATCAAGCTACTAACTTGAGAGCCCCCCATGATAGAGTGACAATCTATCCTATAACCCGGTCTCCCAACTACCACCATGAGACCGGTAAAATAGAAAACTTATCAGGGGCAAACCTTCGCCTTGCACATAGTCCACTTGAGATGATGATGATCTTGACTTCCTCAAGTTGGACCACCTTTCTTGATTGCGTTGGCTCGATGAAGACTAGTTGATTGGTCCCCCATAATCCACTATGGGTGAGCCACTCTTCGGCATATCTTCACAAGTCCATTGCCACCACAATGGATGACAAGCTTCAAGCACTTGGTCTCTTCGTGATGCTCCACTCGAACTTGCACACCGCAATCTTGATGACGATCACCACTTGATGTCATCCTCCATAGGATGTATGAGATCTTCCTCTTGACACAAGCCCATGGAAACATACCTAACCCCAAATAGAACCCTCACGTACACCATGGGTTAGTACACAAATCGTAATGGACAATGCTTACCATACCATGGGATCACTAGATCCCACTCGGTACATATTCTACGCTTTGTGTTTTGATAAACTTGAATCACTCTTTGTACTTAGTCTTGATCAACCTTGAATCTTTCCAACTCTCTTCATTAGGATGATGTCTTGAAGGTAAACTTGAATGTTCACACAATCTTCTTCTTGAAGACATGCTTGCAATAAGCTCAAACCTCACATGACCAATCTTTGGATAATTCCTTTGAGAAGTACCTTGGCCAACACATAAAATCCTTGAAACCAACAAATGGACCTCAAGAAAGCCTATGGATAAATCCTACGAATATAACTCAAGGCAACCATTAGTCCATAGAGAATGTCATCAATTACCAAAACCACATATGGGGGCACCATAAGTTCTTTCAATCTCCCCCAATTTGGTAATTGATGGCAATCACTTTCAAGAAAGTTTATATAAGGAATTATGCATCACCATGCAATACAATAGCCAAAGCATGCGTATGAGATGCAAAAGCTTAGGAACAAAACCAAAGAAAGAAGATAAACTCTCTAAACTTCTCCAGAAAACTCTCTGAAACTTCTCCCCCATTGGCATCGATTGCCAAAATGGGTGAAAAGCATAGAAGGCCAATATAAAATGTGTTCCTCCATAAATTGTGTATTTCTCAAAATTAGGGGAATGCGATACACATATCCAAAGATAAATACTTGGAGGAAGACAAACTATATTGAGGATCCAAAGATTGCTAAAGGATGATATGCCACAAAGATATAACAATGAGAGAAACAAGCAACCAAAAGATACCGATTGAAAAGAAATAAAAAAATACCAATTGAACCAACTAAATCAATGATCCTACAAGCCACGAGAATAAAATATATTATTATATGAGTATAGGAGTGTTCTAAGGAACATAGAGAAGCTCCCCATGATTTGTGCAATATTTAGTATTGCATTTGGATACAACGTGCAAAAAATAGGATCGAAACTCCCCCAAAGTCAATAGAAACTAACAACAAGTGCAAGTGAGCAAAGATAATAAACAAGGCATAGCACTTGCAACAAGCACATGGTTGAGCAACATGAAAAAGAGGCAACTTAAGAATATGCTCAACCAAAATGATGTGCGTGAGTCATGGCAAAGCACTTGAGAAGACTAATATAATGATGAGAATTAAGCATCAACATAGTATTGAATGAATGAGATACAAGGTGCAAGACATGTCCTTCCCACACACACACAACTAGCAAAAGGATTCACAAGCTCACTAAAATGCGAAATAACAACCAATCTTGTGAAAACCCATGGTGAAGATAGACAATGAAGGCCTCATCAAGATGAGGGATACCAAAAAGATGGCAAAGCCTTGTCAAGACAAGCATGAGGAAAAAGATCTTCACCACAAATGAGTGCAACAAGATGCAATGAGATAAGACCTGCACTCAAGGCAAAAGCCTTCACGAAGCCACCAAAGAAATAAAAAGGGAAAGCAACGGTGGACTGAAAGTAAAGGATATCAACTAGAGATGTAACTTCTCTCAAGTGTATAAGATTCTAGGTAGATGAAAATCAAGATGATATCAATCCACAAAGAAGGATGTACACACGCAATAGTTACAAGAAGGAAAGAACAAAAAATCCACAAGGAAGTCATAAATATACCAATAAGATACTTTCAAGAACCAAAACCAAATGGAAAAGAAATACCAAGTGAAAATAGGATACCGAATGAACAAATAATCACTTGGAAGATATCATTAAAAGATACATCAAGGAATGATATATCCATTATACACGTAAAATGAAAGATATCGAACTCCCAAAAGAGAGGATGGTTCCAAACAAACGCCCTCTACAAAGTTTCATGATGGCACAAGGTACCAAAAAGAAACGACTTGCCTTCCACCAACACACACTTGATAAGGATCACAAGAAGAGTGTTCTAAAGAAAAATAGGATAACTCCCCCAAGCGTTGTGCATTAGAGAATTTGCATTTGACACTGGTACAGCAAGGTGCTATACAAACAATTTTTAACCCCTTTCCGCGACGACATTTGGAACCATCGCCAAGTGAGTGTGTGCGATAGGGGGGTTCTTTCCCACATGACCCAGAAACCGTCAGGGATAGGCCCTCCTGGCACACACGCTCGGCAAAATGAGGTCGTGTGCGAGCGGCGAGCAAGCAAGTATGGTTATACGTATAGTAGTGCTAAGAAAAATACAATTATACAGGCGAAATCGTTTCCGGTCATAAGTATATCCCACATAGTCAGTCCCCACTAAACGTTTCCCTTCGTATATACATACCACACAATCACTCCAAGGAAAACATTTCCGTTCGTAGGTACATCACCAACAATTTTCCCCGTTAAATCGTTTGTGATAGTGTTGCCATCACACACAATATTAACAATTTTATCATTTGCGTTATTGAATGCATCACACACGGTGCGTAGAAGAAACTGTGTGGAAAAGGCTGTCCATCACACACAATTTTTATGTGGTAAACGTTTGCGCAAGGTGGCCTAACACAAACAGTTTTGAAGAGAATGTCGTGTGTGATTGTTCAGTGATCCAACACGGTTTATTCCTAAAAACTGTGTGTGTTGCCTTAGGTCATCACCCACGGTATGTTCTCAATAACCGTTTGCAATAGCAAAAACCAATTAACAGGCTAATTGCCCTATTATTAATAATACATTTATTAATCTAATTGACATTCATATTAAACACATAATATATTTCATTCCCATATTAAGGAAGCATGATTTCATAATTAAAATACATCAGAGTACAACATGATATAGCTTCAGCACTCAGCTACTATTGGGGATATAACTACTAGTATGACCCGCCATAAGGAGCCGGGTTATACTTACAAGCATTCTTGAAGACAGAAGCTCAAGCTTGAAGATGGCGGCTTAGTATAAGGCCCAACGGCCCAGAGGTGACCTAAGGCCCATAGTGTTAAACCGCCTTGATCATGTAACTTGTATTGTAAGGCAAGAAAAATTAAGAGACCGAGCCGGATACAATCTATAAGCCGGCCGGGACTCTGTAGATACGCTGGGCGTCAACCTTAGTATATAAAGGGACGACCCGGCGGCGGTTCAGGGTACGAAACAACGACTTGAAAGCTAGGTCAAGCGATTCTGCTTCCTGGTTATTGAGACATACATAATCCCAATCACAACTAGACGTAGGCTTTTACCTTCATCGTAAGGGGCCAAACTAGTATAAAACCTCTCGTGTCTCTTATCCTGATTAACCCCTTCAAGCTTCCTAGTTGCGATGGCTCCACGACTAAGTCAGTTGGCGCCCACTATGGGGCCAGCGCATGGTGGATTTGAGTTCTTGAAGGGCAGCTTCGAAGGGCTCAAGGGATACGCTGTGGGCCGGATGACCAAAAGTCGTCGCGGCAAGCTCTACATCGACGACACAGGCTGGGGCCCCGAGGCCGGCTCAATTGAGTACGGGTACCGGGTCCCCTTCGGCGGAATCCACGTCTTCATCGGCAAGATCAGCGAGCCGGGCCCTGAGCCGGACATCTGCACCGACCTCGTCGAAACGGCTCAGCATGCGAGACCCGCCCGGGCTCTTCCGGCTGTGAAGTGTGCCTTCGTGGGATGCATCCACGGAGGGCTCTCTGAAGGATCTGCCTCTGGTGGTGAGGCGGCCATCTACTCTAACGGTGAGTCGTCCATAGGTGAGATAGATTCATTATACCAACTTCAGGATGGCGGGCTTGGCGGCTGTTCCGATGGCAGTAGTATTCCGGATTGTCTTGAGCCATCGTGCAGGGTTGGGATCTTCATGGCTGGCACCCAACCCGTCCAAGACTCCACAACTGCAGCAGCGGTAACCTCCGGGTCAGCGGCAGCCAGGGCAGGAGGTCGTGTGCATTCACCGGACCAGGTGTTAATGGATCTCACCGACAAATTGACCACCCTGTTAACAGCCATAGTCAGCCCGACGGATCAAGCCAGTCATGATGCGGAGGTGGCACAGTTAAAGTTGGACATGGCACAAGCTAAGGAGGACCTGGCAGCAGAAGATGTTAGGATAACCGCATAGCGGGCGGCTCTGGACGTTTAGGCTCAGCAGATCCAGGCGCACGCTTTCCAGCTTACGCAAGACCAGAACGCGGCTAATGAGGTCATGAGGAGAAGGCATCAGAAGACCCAGTCTCGACTTCCCCCGGTTTATGACCCTCGGAACCTTTTTAACACGCCAGGAGCAGGGCCCAGTAACCCGCCGTGGCTCATCCCGCAGACAGGCAACCCGCCATGGCTCCCTCCGTGCACAGGGCCAGACCATGTTGCGACACCCGGGGACGGAGCACCGTTTTAGTCACCGGTGATGGGACCTCTCCGTGTAACCATGGCGCCACCTCAGTACGTACCAACCCCTCCGGGTCATTACTCCAACCCATTGGAAAACATGATAGCAGCGGCAACCCGATTGGCGATTCTCCCAATTGATGGCGACTCTCCGACTGCAGTTGAAACTCGTCGGGTTAGGGAACTTCTTCAGACGGCTTTGGTACAACAGGAGGCGTACTCATACAGCCGAGACAACATCCACTCGACCCCTAGTCCAAGCCTAAGCTTGAGTTATAGCAGGCACATGGATTCAGCAGCCGTATCAAGCAATGTTAGATGCCGGGATCAGCCAGGTGGCGGTAACCCGCCGCGTCATGAGGCCGTTAACTTGGTGGAGCAAGAGAGACTACGACAAGAGGCTGAACGGGCGGCTGAGCAAGCGGCTCAGTTGATGGCTTATCGGCCATATCCGGTTTACCCGGCGACTTCTGTTGAGGTAGGTATAGCCACCCAGACTGGAGGAGTCCCGTGTCTGGTGCCGGCTCTACGTAATGAGCGGTTGCCTAAAGATTTTAAAGGACCGAGGAAGGTGCCGAATTACACAGCCGACTTACAGCCTGGGGCATGGATTGAGAGCTACGAGATGGCTATGGAGCTGTTGGAGGTTTCTGACGTAGCAATGGCTAAGTACTTCACCATGATATTGGATGGAACCGCCCGCACATGGTTGAAGGGCCTGCCACCTAATTCCATCAGCTCATGGGCAAAGTTAAAGGCCCGGTTCATCCAGAACTTCAAAGACACGTGCAAGCAGCCCATGTCGATCGTGGACCTGACGAATTGTAAGCAGGAAGAGGGTGAGTCTACAACCCATTGGGTACGCCGGGTTAAGGCCATAATACATTCGTCTGATAAGATGGATGTCGGCTCTGTAGTCTTAATGTTGGAGAAGAATTACCGTTTCTTACCTTTGAAACAAAAGATGGGGCGGCTCAAACTTGAGTGCAATGATATGGGCATGTTGATGGCGGCTCTGGTCAAGTATGCTGATTCTGATAGTACCAAGGATCGCGAGTCTGATGATGAGAAGGCAGGGAAGGGAAAGAGGAATGGCAACGGCAAGGGCTCTTAGCACAACCCGGCAAGTCAAGGAGGTAACAAACGTAAGGCTGACGGTAGCTTGGATTTTGTGGCTAACACCAATGCGCAGGGTCATAACTAGCGGCGCAAAGGAAGGCCACCTCCTCGGTCTGGCGGGTCAGGACCCACGCTTGAGCAATTGTTGAATGAACCTTGTCCAAGACACGGTACTAAGGAGAAGCCGGCTACACATTTGTGGAAAGACTGCACGATTATGAAGGCGTTCAAGAATTCCAACGTGTTTGACGGTAACAATGGCCCGGGCGGCTCAGGTGGCGGCGTTTTTCATGGCTCGGGCGGCGGGTCAAATTCCAATTTTCAAAATTCCCATGGGAACCAGGGTGGATATAACCAACAGGCTGGCCAGGGCAGTCAGCAACAGCAGCAAGGTGGATACCAGAGCAATCCAAAGCAGCTGAACAGTGGGCAATATCATGTGTTTACCACCAGCTTGTGTAAACGGGAACAGAAACTTCATAAGAGGGTCGTGAATGCGGTTGAGCCGGCAATCCCTCATTATTTGCGATGGTCTGAACAACCTATAGTATGGAGTAGAGAGGATCACCCTCCTCGGGTTGACAATTTGGGTCATTTAGCCCTGGTCGTGGCCCCTCAAGTGGGTGGATACAAGTTCACCAAGGTGCTGATGGATGGAGGCATCAACATCAATATCCTTTATTATGAGACCTTCCGTCGCATGGGGCTGACTGATAAGAGCCTTAAGAAGTCCAACACTGTTTTCCATGGAGTGGTACCTGGTAAGTCGGCGTATCCGGTCGGCAAGATAGAGTTGGAGGTAGCATTTGGGGATGAATATGATTCCAGAGCCAAGAAATTAACATTTGAAGTAGTTCAAATCAAGAGCCCATATCATGCTCTGTTTGGGCGGCCGGCTTATGCCAAATTCATGGCACGGCCGTGTTATGTGTACTTGCAGCTCAAGATGCTGGGTTATAAGGGAACCATTACGGTGCACGGGAACTGCAAGGTGGCTCTGAAATGTGAAGAAGGTGACGCGGCTTATGCTGAGTCGGCCTGCGCGATGGAAGAGTTAAAGTTCTACAAAGACAATGTTGACCCAGCGGATATGACATCTTTGAAGAAGCCAACTACAGAGCATGAGCCGGTCATGAAATTTCAGTCGGCAGAAGAGACTAAGCTTGTCGATTTTATCCCGGGCAATTCATCCAAGCAGTTTAGTATCAGCGCTAATTTGGATCCCAAATAGGAAGGCGCGCTCATCGAGTTCATCCGTGAGAATCGAAACATTTTTGCATGAAAGCCATCTGACATGCCGGGTGTACATAGAGAACTCGCTGAGCACACTCTTAATATTGATCCAAAGTTTAAGCTGGTTAAGCAATTTCTTCGGCGGTTTAATGAGGAGAGAAGGAAGGCTATCGGTGAGGAAGTGGCCCGGCTCTTGGTGACTGGGTTTATCATTGAGGTGTTTCATCCAGAGTGGCTGGCTAACCCGATGCTTGTTCTTAAGAAAAACAGCACTTGGCATATGTGTGTGGATTACACGGACTTAAACAAAGCTTGTCCTGCTGATCCTTTTGCTCTCCCTCGTATTGATCAGATCATTGATGCTACGGCGTATTGTGAGCGTTTGAGCTTTTTGGATGCTTACTCTGGTTATCATCAGATCAAGATGGCTGTTAAGGACCAGGAGAAGATGGTGTTAATCACTCCGTTTGGAGCCTTCTGCTATGTTTCAATGCCTTTTGGGCTCAAGAGTGCCCAAGCGACTTACCAGCGAAGCGTACAGAATTGTCTCCATGATCAGATTGGACGCAATGTTCATGCTTACGTGGATGACATAGTGGTTAAGTCTAGAGAGAAAGAGACCTCGATCGATGATCTCAAGGAAACCTTTGATAATCTCCGGGTTTACAAGATGATGCTTAACCCGGCCAAGTGTGTTTTTGGTGTGCCTGCAGGCAAGCTCTTGGGCTTTCGGGTTTCTAACAGAGGCATCAAAGCTAACCCAGAGAAGATCAAAGCAATCACCTCCCTGGCCAAGCCAGAGTGTATTAACGATGTCCAGTGTTTGGCGGGTCGTATTGCCGCCTTAAGCCGGTTCATAAGCCGGTTAGGGAAGAAGGCTATGCCGCTGTATCAGATGATGAAGAAGACGGATAGCTTTACTTGGAGTGACACTGCCAATACTGCCTTTGAAGATCTGTAGAGACAGTTGGCTGAGCCACCGGTTCTTGCTGCTCCCATTGATAAGGAGCCCTTGCTCCTATATGTGGCTGCTAACACACGTGCTGTCAGTGTGGCTATTGTGGTGGAACGCAAGGAGGCTGGCAAGGAGCACCTAGTTTAGCGACCGGTTTATTACATCAGTGAGGTACTGATTGAGTCCAAGCAGCGATATCCGCACTGGCAGAAGCTTGTCTATGGGGTGTTTATGGCCAGCCGGAAGCTTAAGCAATACTTCTTGGGCCATCCCATCACTATGGTTAGTTCTTCCCCCTTGGGGGATATTATTCAGAACAGAGAGGCCACAGGACGAGTCGCCAAATGGGCCATTAAGCTTGGGCCTCATGGTTTAAAATATGTGCCACGCACAGCTATTAAATCTCAAGTATTGGTGGATTTCATCAATGGCTGGACAGAATTGCAGATGCCTGAGGAAAAGCCGGACAATACCTATTGGACAATTCATTTTGATGGGTCTAGGCAATTGGAAGGCTCGGGGGCTGGAGTTATTTTGGCTTCCCCTCGGGGTGATAAGTTTTGTTATGTACTCCGGTTGATGTTTCCTTGTACTAACAATGCAGCTGAGTATGAAGCCTTGCTCCATGGTCTCCGGATGGCTAAAGAGATGAATTTAAGCCGGGTAAGGTGCTTCGGCGACTCAGATCTCGTGGCTCAGCAAGTCAGGCAAGTGGGACTCAAAGGACCCTCTCATGGCGGCTTATCGCCGGGAAGTTGATGCAATTGCGGGGCACTTCAAGGGTTATCAGGTGGAACACATTGACCGTAGAAAGAACGAGGCGGCTGACGCCTTAAGCCGGCTGGGATCTCAGCATAAGCCGGTGCTGCCTAGTACTTTCTTGGATGTTTTGCATAACCCTTCTGTCAAGCTACCTACAGAGGAAGATTTGGCTGTTCCTGACCCTGAGGCACAGTTGGTGGCGGCTCTTCATATCATCCCAGATTGGACGGTGCCATATCTGGCTTATATGACACGGGGCGAGTTGCGTGAGGATGAAACCTTGGCCAGGCAGATAACCCGACGGTCTAAGTCCATGACGATTATCAATGGCGAGTTACATCATTGCAGTGTTACAGGAGCTTTTCAGCGTTGCATCTCTCCTGAGGAAGGCCAAGAAATTCTTCGTGAGATTCATGAAGGAGATTGCGGTCATCACGCCGGGTCAAAATCTCTTGTGGCAAAGGCTTTTCGTCATGGGTTTTATTGGCTGACGGCTCATGCAGACGCAGAGGATCTGGTCAGTAAATGTGACGGTTGTCAGAAGTTCTCAAGACGGGCTCATGTGCCGGCTCAAGAGTTGAGGATGATTCCAATTACTTGGACGTTTGCAGTTTGGGGGCTTGACATGGTTGGGCCTTTCAAGAGATCCAAAGATAAAAAGACTCACCTCTTGGTGGCAGTTGATAAGTTTACAAAGTGGGTCGAGGCAGAGCCAGTCAGTAAGTGTGATGCAGCTACAACGATTCAATTCATGAATAAGGTGATATTTCGTTTTTTCCACACAACATTATAACTGACAATGGCACTAATCTGTCTAAAGGCGCCATGGAAGAGTTCTGTCAACGTGAGCATATCCGGCTTGATGTTTCATTAGTGGCTCACCCTCAGTCCAATGGTCAAGGCGAGAGAGCCAATCAAGAAATCCTGAAAGGCATCAAGCCCTGGCTCTTTGTCCCTTTGCAACGGACGCCGGGTTGTTGGGTTGAGGAGTTACCTTCTGTGTTATGGAGCATCAACACTACTCCTAATAGATCTACGGGTTATACGCCTTTCTTCATGGTCTACGGAGCTAAGGCAGTTCTCCCTAGTGACATCCGTCATTATTCACCTCGTGTGGCGGCTTATGTCGAGGAAGACAATGAATAGGCGTGCCAGGATGCTCTTGATCTGTTGGATGAACATCGGGACTTGGCAGCAGCTCGTTTGGCGATTTATCAACAGGACTTGCGTCGTTATCACAGCCGCCGAGTTAGGTCTCGATCCTTTCAGGAAGGTGATTTAGTGCTCCGGCTCATCCAGGATCAAACTGATGCTCATAAGTTATCCCCACCTTGGGAAGGGCCATTTGTGGTCAGCAAGAATTTGAACAATGGGTCATATTACCTTATTGACGTTCGAGAGCACAAAGACTCACATAAGTCGGAGGAAGAGACCCGGAGGCCGTGGAACATTGCTCATCTCCGGCCCTACTACACTTGAGCCATAGGCTCCACTGATGTACATATTTTGCCAATGTATATATTATGATAAATAATAAAGCAGGACCTCTGTCCTTTTCCCTTCTCACAAGGTAACTTTGTCATTATTATTGTCATCATTTTATCACATGATCATTTGGGGGCGGGTCATATTTGATCCGGCTCAGCCCATTCTGATCCGGCTTACGATCGTATTCGAATCTAGCTGTTCAAAATTATGATCACTAGGGGGCTTCCTGTTCAAACATAGGTCGTATTCGAACCAAAGAGGACATAGCTGTCGATACCCTTTTGATTGGCACACTGCCAAGCTCACTTGGGGGCTTCTTGATCGTATTCGAATCATAGCTTAACCCCATTTGGGAACCGACTTTGATCGTATTCGAATCGGAGTCGTTAAAAAACTCTCAAGGTCATTAGGGGGCTTCCTGTTCGAACATAGGTCGTATTCGAACCAAAGAGAACACAGCTGTCGGTACCCTCTTGATCGACGCAATTCCAAAGCCATTGGGGGCTACATGATCGTATTCGAATCCTAGTTTAAACCCCTCTGGGACGGTTCACTGATCGTATCCGAATCAGTAGCCTTGCCATTATTATTTCTCTTTTTTGATTTAAGTTATCTTTGGAAGCCCCATTGTGTGACTTAAGATTTTTCCTGAGGCTTACAATATAATGTCCGTAACCCGGTTCAATATCGACTGATGAGTCGCCATCCCTTACGCATCGAGTTTATTTGAAGGACAATTTTTCAACAACAATCAACTGTGCGCACGAATATAACAAGGCAGCTTAAAAATGTTAAGCATCAAAACATGCACGATGGCATGGCCACAACAGAGTTATCTCTACCCTATTACAGGACTTATCAAGTCCAAATAGTTTGCATTGTTTTTTATACCAGGTACCGAGTCGCCATGACAGCTTCACCTTCAGGATAGTCCGGAGGCGTCCGGGTTAGCCCTCTCCACGTTTGCGCTCTGCTCCTTTTTCTGGAAGGTTGATGATGACTAGTCAATGTTGTTTAAGGCTTCAAATTCTGCTTCATCATCAACAAGACCTGCCGGGTCAACTTCAGGAGCAAAGGTATGCTTACGAATTGGGGGAATCAGACTGGTCACATCATATTCAGGTGTCGGAATCCTTCGATTTTGTTCATCATAACTCGCCTGGTACTTGGTATAATCTACTTCAGTGGCTATCAGAGTCGCCATGGGGCGTACCTCTTTGACACAGGCAAGGAAATCCGCATCCTCAAATGGTGTGCCATCTTCCTTGAGACTTGGGTAACCAATGGCAATATCCTCCGGGTCTAATTCAGGTAGCCAGGCCTTAGCCCGGCTTAGAGCGTTTATTGCTCCGGCTCTTGCAGCTGACCGTCTCAATTCATTGATCCGTTGAGGGAGGACTAAAAGCTTACTCAAGACCCGTGGTAGGAGGGTTGGAATCTCATTGGATAAGGCTACCGAAGCAAGGGTCCATTGTGACCCGGTGTACAATTGTTCCACCAAGGTATACACGGCTTTCAGCTTTGCCAGCATGTTGTGGTTTAAATTTGTGCTTCTGGGGCCTGTACAAAGCATATTCAGGAAAGTTAAATTCTGGCACATACTCTATTGCACGGCTTACGATATGAACACAACGGCAAGGCGACTTACCGAAGATGGCAGCGACCATTTGAGAAATATGGCGCTTTAACCCGGACAATTCTCCAGTGACTTCTTCAAGAGCCGCTTCTGCTTTTTCAGCTCGGCTTATCAATGCGGTCTTCTCATCCGCCCAAGCTTTCTTTTCAGTTTCAAAGTCTTTCTCCAGTTTATCCAGTTCAGAAACACTGAACTCGAACTTACTGTTGGCCTTCTCAAGTTCTGACTCTTGGAATTCAAGGCGGCTCTTCAAATTGGTCACCTCCGATTCGAGTTGACTCGTGGTAGCCTGTGCAAGTGTACAATCAAGTAAGTTGTTTATGCAGTATTAAAGTCCCAAGCATTTTGCCAGCAACATACTTGGCACTTGGGGGCTAATGTCTTGCAGAGTTTTTTCTTTTCTACGATGGTTTATTACATAGTGATTCATATAAGTAAGTCCCAAGCATTTTGTAAACAATAACACTTGGCACTTGGGGGCTAATGCATATCGTTGTTTAAAAGACCCATAAGACTATCTATAAAGAGCCGGCTGAATCATATTGGTTAAGCCGCCCCTTGGGGACTACATGGTAAGCCAGAAGTTTGTTCTTTTGTTATGTTGTCAAAATTTTGTTTCTAAGCCTACAACATAAGTATCTTAAGCAGCAGACTTGGGGGCTAACATACTGAAGGATAAGAAACAAGACAAAACGGGTTATACCTCGAATTTATAATGCATCTGCTTCACCATGTCAATCTCGAGGTTCCGGTTGTTGTGCACTTGGCTCATATAGCCAGAGAAGACATCTCCAATACTCATATGAGCATAATTGGTGACATCCATCTTGACTCGATGCTGATCCAGAAGTTCTTCCTTAGCAGGGCATTTGGCCAGCACGGTTGGCCTCCCCGGGTCAACATGGCCGGTTCCCGTGATTTCAACATCCGTATTGGAAGGATCAGCTGTCCGGGTTGGGCTCAGAGGTTGGGGATGTTCCGACTCAGAAGCACCTTGGTCAGTAGGCAGGTCAGTAGGAGGTGACACATCTTGTGTTGGTTCAGGCGGCGGTTCATGAGTGCTTGACTCTGGCACGGTTGTTTCAAGAGCCAGCTCATCAGTGGCAACTCTCTCATCAGCCGGTTTATTCTTTCTAACCCTCTTGCTGGGTTTAGCTTGACCACTGCATTCAAATCAAAAGATTAATACAAAAGTAAGAAGATTACAATAACTACGAAAGTGAGTGGTTTATTATACCCTGGTACAGTCTTAAAAGCCGGCAGATTGGATTACAATGACTCACCAGAGGGAGGGGAAGTATCCTCATAATCCGAGTCAGAGGAATTGAGTGGTTGACGAAAGAGACCCGCCAAGGGGAAAAACTTAGTTAAAATAGAGGTAACCTCGTTTCGGCGTTTCCTTGGAGTATTTGGTAAGCCGGAGGAGAGCTCCGCGTCTTTGCTGGTCCGGGTCTGCCTCCGGATCTCATGAATTTGCCGCTTCAAAAGAAATTGAGGATCGTGATGAGCTAGAGGATGAGAAAATCTTACTTTCCGGGTCACTCTGCGGATTTTCTGTCTTGGCAAAGGCTCGGAGTCGGAGGAAAGGATAGTTACCTCGTCAGCCTTGCTACAGCTTGTCCCAGTGTCCTCCTGCTGATGATCAGTGTCAATAATATGATTAAAGAATAAGCCAAGGGAGTCAAGGGCTACCTCTGACTCAGAAGAGTCTGACAGCCGAAGCAAGTCGGAAGCAGGAGCTTTCTTGCCCTTCCTTTGAGCAGCTTCTTTCCTGGCGGCTCTCTTTTCTTTCCTGGCTTTCTTAGTCGCTTCATGATCATATTTAACTTTCCAAAATTTATCACCCGTCTGCAAGGATTAAGTATATTGTGATTATGGGTGAAGCATTAAGAAAATAAGGTAAACATTTTTATATAAGGTGATTTTTACCTTTGGAGCCGGGTTGTCTTTGCAGAACGGAGCGAGACCCACTCCGCCACAATTCGCCAGAGTCTCATTGAGAAGAGATTTGGTCATATCATCAACAACTTGAGCAGGTAAGTTGATAGAGCTATGGTGCAGGGGGTCATTCTTGGCGCAAGTATATTCACACATTAAGACGGTGCGACGGCTTAATGGGATAACCCGCCAGGCGAGCCAGACTCGAACCAGGTCAATGCCCGTCAACCCGTTCCCCAACAACGCTTTGATCTTGGCTATAGTAGGAGAGAGGGATATGCGTTCTGCGGAAGTAATTTTGTCTGGCAAATGATTATTGGTGTCAAGGCGGAGGGCACGAAAGCCGGGCAGAGGATTCTCGTCAGCCGTGGAGGTATCTTTGAAGTAGAACCACCTCATGTTCCAATCTTTTGGATGGCTTGGTGGGTTGTCATAGGGGAAAAGTGCATCCCTGCGGCGCTGAATGGAAATCCCACCAAGTTCCAAGCTCTGACCGCTGGCACACTCTGTCTGGCAGTTCAAGTAGAACATCTCTCTGAAAAGCAGTAAGTTGGGTTCTTCGCCGAGATAAACCTCGCTGAATACTTGGAAGTTGCAGATATTAGACACGGAATTGGGTCCGATATCTTGTGGGTGGAGGTCAAAAAACTTCAGCACGTCTCTGAAATTTTTTGAACCAGGAGGAGTGAAACCCCGGTTCATATGATAGGTAAAGGTAACAACCTCTCTGTCTTTGGGCTGAGGGATTTCTTCATCCGGGTGAGAAGCATGGTAAGGCATGACTTCTTTCTTGGGCAGATAGCCGGTTTTGACGAAGTCATCTAAAGTGCTGTCAGTGACAATGGATTTCACCCAATTGCAAGTGGTAGGTGCCTTGGGCGCCATTATGTTTGAAAGCCTAAATGCAAGGTAAATAAGGCCGGTTTAAATTTAAGCCGGGCAGGAAAAATATTGCTGGAATGAACTATGGCGACTTATGAAGGGGCCTAATGGTATAAGGATATTTCCATCCGGGTTACATAAGCCGCCATAAGTGTTTTAAAGCCATCAGTGTTATTTCAACTAACATGGGAAGTTCAGATTATCACTCTCTTAAGCCGGCAGTCAGAGCCGCCATGACTAGCAAGTCTAACAAGTTATGGATTTTCCTAAGTATAGGACAAACAAGTTTCACAGTTTGTAGTAATTATTTCGGATCAAACAAAGGTTCAGAAAAGAAAAAATACTAGACCTAAAAACAGAGCATAGAGAAGTTCATGTGCTGTGATGAGGTTTTCTTACAAGCAAATGAGGATTACTGCTAATCAAAATGGATGCGGAATACGAACCGCATCAGATTTACAGGGTCTTTTGGATCTGACGAAGCCATGGCGAGGAAAAGCGCAAAAGCTTGGATGAACTATGCCCGTATAGAGGAACGTGCTAGCCCTAATGCAGATCTACACCGTGGAAAGGGGAAGAACTTACCGCGGAAGATCTGCCGAGGAGGAGCGCTGCCGTTCTCTGGTCAAGATCAGGTTGATGCAGCGGCCAAGCTCGTCGAGGACGAAGGGCGCAGTGGCGACGGCGGCGGAGCTCCAGTGGCAGATGGGGGTGAGAGGAAGAAGATGTGAAACGGAGAATGAGAGGAGACCTAGTCGGGTCTATTTATAAGGAAAAAACTGTGAGGTGGGCGCGAAAAACAAGGAGGCCGAAAAACATAGTTATCCAACTACAAAGGCGCCTCGATTTTCGGATGGTCATTAAGACAAAGATCCGTTGAGATGTGTTGGACAAAGCATACATTTATGACAGGTGACGTCATGGCGGGTTACCACAAATTTGAAGGATGACGTCATGGCGGGTTACATGAATCTTCTTAAATAAGAGGCGGAGAACTTTTCCTTAAGTGTTGAAGGCTGACATGAACTAGTTCAAATCAGCCTGGGGCCTAATGTTGGGGATATAACTACTAGTATGACCCGCCATAAGGAGCTGGGTTATAGTTACAAGCATTCTTGAAGATAGAAGCTCAAGCTTGAAGACGATGGCTTAGTATAAGGCCTAACGGCCCAGAGGTGACCTAAGGCCCGTAGTGTTAAACCGCCTTGATCATGTAACTTGTATTGTAAGGCAAGAAAGATTAAGAGACCGAGCCGGATACAATCTATAAGCCGGCCGGGACTCTGTAGAGCCGCTGGGCGTCAACCTCAGTATATAAAGGGACGACCCGGCGGCAGTTCAGGGTACGAAACAACAACTCGAAAGCTAGGTCAAGCGATTCTGCTTTCTGGTTATCGAGACATACATAATCCCAATCACCACTAGACGTAGGCTTTTACCTTCATCGTAAGGGGCCGAACTAGTATAAAACCTCTCGTGTCTCTTGTCCTGATTAACCCCTTCAAGCTTCCTAGTTGCGATGGCTCCATGACTAAGTCCTTTCACTAGGACATCTGACGTGACAATTCCACGACAGCTACCCCATTACACAACTGCACCAGCACCAAGTTTCACATGCAACATCTAGAACCTTTCGAAATTAGCATCATAGACAGTACATAGACAGATGCATCTCATCGGGAAAACTGCTGAAGCAGAAGGTGAATATTGAGCCTTCATTCATGTTGAAGGTCTTTGCAACTTTAGGCCAGTACCTGTGGATGATTGACCGTGCATCCTTCGTCCTCTTCAGGAACACTTCAATATTGAACCATGGGTGTTGTATGAAAACCTTCCTCGCCTCCTGACCACAGAGGTGGTTTGAGAGGTAATAATCAGTGAACTACTTTGGAAAGGCCCGAAAACACGGATGTGCATAAATATTGTGTCTATATTGGAAATGGGGCAAAGGAATAAAAAA
This sequence comes from Triticum aestivum, assembly GCF_018294505.1. Taxonomy (NCBI): domain Eukaryota; kingdom Viridiplantae; phylum Streptophyta; class Magnoliopsida; order Poales; family Poaceae; genus Triticum; species Triticum aestivum. The sequence goes on along the minus strand of NC_057813.1, from coordinate 536,040,206 downwards.
GGCAAGGTATAATAGTTAGTAGCATCTTGTAGTGAACTGATGTCTTCTTCATTGTGCAGACAAAGATCTTGTTGTTTTTTCTCGCTAATTTCTTTATCCTAACAATCTTTCTGAGTTTCTTGACTTGATTGATATTCATGGACAACTCATTTCCCCATATGCAAAAAGGGTCGAACAATGAGTCAAAACCTCTGACAGCGGGACCTACATGTGCAAGACCAAATTGTTAAAAACCTAAATATTGGAATGGTTCCTGCAATTGCACAATAATGTGCTATTATACAACGGACCATGCACGTGCTAACCTCGATTGAAACCTCAGTGCTTCCCATTGTTTCCCTGCAACACCTATAAGGTAGTTAGTCATCAGGTTAAGTAAGGGTCCGCATGCTATCAGTAAAATATGTTGATGAAAAATAAGCACATTGCAGATTCATCAGATTAATTCAAGCCACATGGAAAACCCATTTATCCAAACCAAGCATAATTAAGAACTAGGAAATATAGTATTAAGTGCAGCCAAATTCGATTTATTCCTCACATGCACAACAATACAAAATTCTACCAACGACAATTGGACATCGCATTGCAGAATTGAAGCAAGCAGTTAACTAAACACCACAACAAATGAACCAAACATTAACTGAGCACCACATTGCACATATAACGTACTCCTAATAGAAGATCCAACAGTTAACCAAACCAAGCATGCTTAACAACTTGGAAATATAGCAATTGTATTTGTTTCTCATGTATTTAGTACAGCCAAATTCGATTTACTTCTCACATGGTATACAATAACAGAATGAACCCACAACTATTGAACATCGCATTGCAGAATTGAACCAAACAGTTAACTAAACACCACAACACAAATGAACTAAACATTAATTGAGCACCACATTGCACAATGTATAACCAAACCAAGCATGCTTGCCAACTTGGAAATATAGCAAGTGTATTCGTTTCTCATGTATTTTGTAAAGATAAATTCGATTTATTTCTCACATGGAAGACAATACAAAATTGCAGCCTGAAGAATTGAACATCACATTTGCAGAATTGAACCAAACAGTTAACTGAAGACGACAACTACTTAACAAACAGTTAATAAGTGAGCACCACACTGCATGACATATAGAACATATACACAGGAGCAACAGATTGCATGGTAAAATTAGATAGCACAATTTGACTAGAATTTGTGAAGCAAAGGCAGGAGCAGCACACGCAACGAGTAAACCGAGCATGCTTAACCGGCATAGCTAGCAAATGGCAAGGTGCTCCTCCAAGATCTGGGGATCGGCATGAATGGTAGCCATCGCGACCTCATCCATGCGTGCGGCTGCGATTTGCTTCTCCGCTGCCAAATTCTCCTTGAGCTCCTGGCTATACTGCGTGCACCATGGCTTAGGGCGGCGCTTATTTGTTGGAGGGGTCAGTGATTTGGGTGGAAGGTGTTGAGCCGGCGGTCGGTGTTGGAAATATGCCCTAGAGGCAATAATAAAATGGTTATTATTGTATTTCCTTTTTCATGATAATTATCTATTATTCATGCTATAATTGTATTGGCCGGAAACCGCAATACATGTGTGAATACATAGACCACAACATGTCCCTAGTGAGCCTCTAGTTGACTAGCTCGTTGATCAACAGATGGTCATGGTTCCCTGACCATGGACATTGGATGTCATTGATAACGGGATCACATCATTAGGAGAATGATGTGATGGACAAGACCCAATCCTATGCATAGCACAAGATCGTGTAGTTTGTTTGCTAAAAGCTTTTCTAATGTCAGGTATCATTTCCTTAGACCATGAGATTGTGCAACTCCCGGATACTGTAGGAATGCTTTGGGTGTGCCAAACGTCACAACGTAACTGGGTGGCTATAAAGGTGCACTACGAGTATCTCCGAAAGTGTCTGTTGGGTTGGCACGAATCGAGACTGGGATTTGTCACTCCGTGAGACGGAGAGGTATCTCTGGGCCCACTCGGTAATGCATCATCATAATGAGCTCAATGTGACTAAGTAGTTAGTCACGTGATCATGCATTACGGAATGAGTAAAGTGACTTGCCGGTAACGAGATTGAACGAGGTATTGGGATACCGTCGATCGAATCTCGGGCAAGTAACATACTGATCGACAAAGGGAATTGCATACGAGATTGCTTGAATCCTTGACATCATGGTTCATCCGATGAGATCATCGTGGAACATGTGGGAGCCAACATGGGTATCTAGATCCCGCTGTTGGTTATTGACCGGAGAACGTCTCGGTCATGTCTGCATGGTTCCCGAACCCGTAGGGTCTACACACTTAAGGTTCCGTGACGCTAGAGTTGTTATGGGAAATAGTATGTGGTTACCGAAGGTTGTTCGGAGTCCCGAATGAGATCCCGGACATGACGAGGAGCTCCATAATGGTCCGGAGGTGAAGATCGGTATATTGGACAAAGGGTATTGGAGTCCAGATTGTTCCGGGGGTACCAGGTGATGACCAGCGTGTCCGAAAGGGGTTTCGGAGGCCCCGGCAAGCGTTGGGGGCCTTATGGGCCAAGGGGAGAGGGCACATCAGCCCACTAAGGGGCTGAGCGCCCCTCCCACCACATCTCACGTAACCAGGAGAGGTGGGGGCGCCACCCCTAGGGCAGCCGCCCCTCCCGGCCTGGGGGGCAAGTTTCCTAGAGGGTGGGGGCACCCAAACCCATCTAGGGTTTCCCCTGTGGCCGCCGCCCCTCCCCTAGGGAACCCTAGGGCGCCTCCCCCTCCTCCCTTCCCCCTATATATAGTGAGGGAGAGAGAGGGCAGCCGCACCCTTCCCCTGGCGCAGCCCTCTCCCTCCTCCAACACCTCCTCCTCCTCCGTAGTGCTTGGTGAAGCCCTGCCGGAGAACCACTAGCTCCATCACCACCACGTCGTCGTGCTGTCGGAGTTCTCCCTCAACTTCTCCTCTCCCCTTGCTGGATCAAGAAGGAGTAGACGTCCCCGGGCTGTACGTGTGTTGAACGCGGAGGCACCGTTGTTCGGTGCTTAGATCAGAATCAATCGCGATCTGAATCGCTACGAGTACGACTCCTTCATCTGCGTTCTTGTAACGCTTCCGCTTAGCGATCTTCAAGGGTATGAAGATGCACTCCCTCTCTCTCTCGTTACTAGTCTCTCCATAGATTGATCTTGGTGATGCGTAGAAATTTTTGAATTGCTGCTACGTTCCCCAACAGTAGCATCATGAGCTAGGTCTATTGCGTAGATTCTATGCACGAGTAGAACACAAGTTATTGTGGGCGTTGGTTTTTTGTTCAATATGCTTACCGTTACTAGTCCTATCTTGTTTCGACGGTATTGTGGGATGAAGCGGCCCGGACCGACCTTACACGTACATTTACGTGAGACAGGTTCCATCGACTGACATGCACTTGTTGCATAAGGTGGCTAGCGGGTGCCAGTCTCTCCCACTTTAGTCGGATCGGATTCAATGAAAAGGGTCCTTATGAAGGGTAAATAGCAATTGGCATATCACGTTGTGGTTTTGGTGTAGGTAAGAAACGTTCTTGCTAGAAACCTATAGCAGCCACGTAAAAAAACTTGCAACAACAATTAGAGGACGTCTAACTTGTTTTTGCAGCATATGCTGTGTGATGTGATATGGCCAAGAAGGATGTGATGAATGAAATATATGTGATGTATGAGATTGATCATATTCTTGTAATAGGAATCACGACTTGCATGTCGATGAGTATGACAACCGGCAGGAGCCATAGGAGTTGTCTTTATTTATTGTATGACCTGCGTGTCACTGAATAACGCCATGTAATTACTTTACTTCATTGCTAAACCGTTAGCCATAGTAGTAGAAGTAATAGCTGGCGAGACAACTTCATGGAAACACGATGATGGATATCATGGTGTCATGCCGGTGATGATGATGATCATGGCGCCCCGAAGATGGAGATCAAAAGGAGCAAAATGATATTGGCCATATCATGTCACTATTTGATTGCATGTGATGTTTATCATGTTTTTACATCTTATTTGCTTAGAACGACGGTAGCATAAATAAGATGATCCCTCACTAAAATTTCAAGAAAGTGTTCCCCCTAACTATGCACCGTTGTGAAAGTTCGTTGTTTCGAAGCACCACGTGATGATCGGATGTGATAGATTCTAACGTTCATATACAATGGGTGTAAGCCAGATTTACACACGCGAAACACTTAGGTTGACTTGACGAGCCTAACATGTACAAACATGGCCTCGGAACACAAGAGACCAAATGGTCGAAATGAGTCGTATAGTAGATGCGATCAACATGAAGATGTTCACCGATGATGACTAGTCCGTCTCACGTGATGATCGGACACAGCCTAGTTGACTCGGATCATGTATCACTTAGATGACTAGAGGGATGTCTATCTGAGTGGGAGTTCATTAATAATTTGATTAGATGAACTTAATTATCATGAACATAGTCAAAAGGTCTTTACAAATTATGTCGTAGCTCGCACTTTAGTTCTACTGTTTTAGATATGTTCCTAGTGAAAATTTAGTTGAAAGTTGATAGTAGCAATTATGTGGACTGGGTCCATAAATTGAGGATTGTCCTCATTACTGCATAGAAGGCTTATGTCCTTAATGCACCGCTCGGTGTGCTGAACCTCAAACGTTGTCCGTGGATGTTGCGAACATCTGACATACACGTTTTGATGACTACGTGATAGTTCAGTAATGTTAAACGGTTTAGAATTGTGGCGCTGAAGACGATTTTGAAACGTAGCGGAACATAAGAGATGTTCAAAGGGCTGAAATTGGGAGTTCAGGCTCGTGCCCACGTCAAGAGGTATGAGACATCCGACGAGTTTCTTAGCCTACAAACTAAGGGAGAAAAGCTCAATCGTTGAGCATGTGCTAAGATTGTCTGGGTACTACAATCACTTGAATCGAGTGGGAGTTAATCTTCCAGATGAGATAGTGATGGTTCTCCATAGTCACTGCCACCAAGCTATTAGAGCTTCGTGATGAACTATAACATATCAGTGATAGATATGATGATCCTTGAAATATTCGCGATGTTTGACGCCGCGAAAGTAGAAATCAAGAAGGAGCATCAATTGTTGATGGTTAGTGAAACAACTAGTTTCAAGAAGGGCAAGGGCAAGGTTGAAACCAAGCCCGAGACTAAGTGCTTCTGTAATGAGGGGAACGGTCATTGAAGCAGGACTACCCTAGATACTTGGTAGATGAGAAGGCTGGCAAGGTCGATAGAAGTATATTGGATATACATTATATTAATGTGTACTTTACTAGTACTCCTAGTAGCACCAGGGTATTAGATACCGTTTCGGTTGCTAAGTGTTGGTAACTCGAAATAAAAGCTGCAGAATAAATGGAGACTAGCTAAAGGTGAGATGACGATATGTGTTGGAAGTATTTCCAAGCTTGATGTGATCAAACATCGCATACTCCCTCTACCATCGAGATTGGTGTCAAACCTAAATAATTGTTATTTGGTGTTTGCGTTGATCATAGACATGATTGGATTATGTCTATCGCAATACGGCTATTCATTTAAGGAGAATAATGGTTACTCTGTTTATTTTAATAATACCTTCAATGGTCTTGCACCTAAAATGAATGGTTTATTGAATCTCGATCGTAGTGATACACATGTTCATGCCAAAAGATATAAGATAGTAATGATAGTACCACATACTTGTGGCACTGCCATTTGAGTCATATTGATATAAAACGCATGAAGAAGCTCCATGTGATGAATCTTTGGACTCACTCATTTTTGAAAAGATTGATACACGCAAACCATGTCTATTGGTATATATGCATGAAGAAACTCCATACAGATGGATCATTTGGACTCACTTGATTTTGAATCACTTGAGACATGCAAATCATACCACATGGGCAAGATGACTGAAAGGCCTCATTTTCAATGAGATGGAACAAGAAAGCAACTTGTTGGAAGTAATACATTTTGATGTGTGCAGTCCAATGAGTGCTGAGGCACGCAGTGGATATCGTTATCTTCTTACTTCACAAATGATTTGAGTAGATGCTTAGTATATTTACTTGATGAAACACAAGTCTGAATTATTGAAAGGTTCAAGTAATTTCAAAGTGAAGTTGAAGATCGTCGTGACAAGAGGATAAAATGTCTATGATATGATCATAGAGATGAATATCTGAGTTACGAGTTTGGCACACAATTAAGACATTGTGGAAATTGTTTCACAACTAATACCGCCTGGAACACCATAGTGTGATGGTGTGTCCGAACATCATAGCTGCACCCTATTGGATATGGTGCATACCATGATGTCTTTTATCGAATTACCACTATCTTTTATGGGTTAGGCATTAGAGACAACCACATTCACTTCAAATAGGGCACCACATAATTCCTTGAGATGACAATGTACGAACTATGGTTTGGAGAAACCTAAGTTGTCATTTCTTAAAAGTTTGGGGCTGCGACGCTTATGTGAAAAAGTTTCAGGCTGATAAGCTCGAACCCAAAGCGGATAAATGCATCTTCATAGGACACCCAAAATAGTCAGGTATACCTCCTATCTCAGATCCGGAAGCAAAAGTGATTGTTTCTAGAAACAGGTCCTTCTCAAGGAAAAGTTTCTCTTGAAAGAATTGAGTGGGAGGATGGTGGAGACTTGATGAGGTTGTTGAACCATCACTTCAACTAGTGTGTAGTAGGGCACAATAAGTTGTTCCTGTGGCACCTACACCAATTGAAGTAGAAGCTTATGATAGTGATCATGAAACTTCAGATCAAGTCACTACCAAACCTCGTAGGTCGACAAGGATGCCTACTGCTTCAGAGTGGTACGTAATCCTGTCTTGGAGGTCATGTTGCTAGATAACAATGAACCTACGAGCTATGGAGAAGCGATGGTGGGCCCGGATTCCGATGAATGGCTCGAGGCCATAAAATCTGAGAGAGGATCCATGTATGAAAACAAAGTGTAGACTTTGGCAGAACTACTCGATGGTCGTAAGGCTGTTGAGTACAGATGGATTTTAAAAGGAAGACGGACAATGATGGCAAGTGTCACCATTAATAAAGCTGGACTTGTCGTTAAGATGTTTTCCGACAAGTTCAAGGAGTTGACTGCGATGAGACTTTCTCACTCGTAGCGATGCTAAAGAGTCTGTTGGAATTATATTAGCAGTTACTGCATGATTTATGAAATCTTGTAGATAGGATGTCAAAACATTGTTTCCTCGATGATATTCTTGAGGAAAGGTTGTATGTGATACAACCAAAAGGTTTTGTCAATCCTAAAAGATGCTAACAAGTATGCAAAGCTCCAGCAATCCTTCTAAGGACTGGAGTAAGCATCTCGGAGTTGGAATATACGCTTTGATGAGATAATCAAAGATTTTGGGTTTATACAAAGTTTATGAGAAACTTGTATTTCCAAAGAAGTGAGTGGGAGCACTATAGAATTTTTGATGAGTATATGTTATTAACATATTGTTGATCAGAAATGATGTAGAATTTCTGGACAACATATAGGGTTATTTGAAAAGAGGTTTTCAATGGAAAACCTGGATTAAGCTACTTGAACATTGAGCATCAAGATCTATAAGGATAGATCAAAAAGGCTTAATAGTACTTTCAAATAAATACATACCATGACAAGATTTTGAAGGAGTTCAAAATAGATCAGCAAAGAAGGAGTTCTTGGCTGTGTTATAAGGTGTGAATATTGAGTAAGACTCAAGACATGACCACGGCAGAAGAGAGAGAAAGGACAAAGGTCGTCCCCTATGCTTCAGACGTAGGCTCTATAGTATGCTATGTTGTGTACCGCACCTGAAGTGTGCCTTGCCATGAGTCAGTCAAGGGGTACAAGAGTGATCCAGGAATAGATCACAGGACAGCGGTCAAACTTATCCTTAGTAACTAGTGGACTAAGGAATTTTCTTGATTATGGAGGTGGTAAAAGAGTTCATCGTAAAGGGTTACGCCGATGCAAACTTTGACACTAATCCGGATTATTTTGAGTAGTAAACCGGATTCGTATAGTAGAACAGTTATTTGGAATAGCTCCAAATAGGGCGTGGTAGCTGCATCTAGGAGATGACATAGAGATTTGCAAAGCACACACGGATCTGAAAGGTTCAGATCCGTTGACTAATAACCTCTCTCATAAGCGAGATATGATCAAACCTCATGGGTGTCGATTCATTACAATCACATAGTGATGTGAACTAGATTATTGACTCTAGTGCAAGTGGGAGACTGTTGGAATTATGCCCTAGAGGCAATAATAAAATGGTTATTATTGTATTTCCTTGTTCATGATAATTGTCTATTATTCATGCTATAATTGTATTGACTGGAAACCGCAATACATGTGTGAATACATAGACCACAACATGTCCCTAGTGAGCCTCTAGTTGACTAGCTCATTGATCAACAGATGGTCATGGTTTCCTAACCATGGACATTGGATGTCATTGATAACGGGATCACATCATTAGGAGAATGATGTGGACAAGACCCAATCCTAAGCATAGCACAAGATCGTGTAGTTCATTTGCTAAAAGCTTTTCTAATGTCAAGTATCATTTCCTTAGACCATGAGATTGTGCAACTCCCGGATACCGTAGGAATGCTTTGGGTGTGCCAAACGTCACAACGTAACTGGGTGGCTATAAAGGTGCACTACGGGTATCTCCGAAAGTGTCTGTTGGGTTGGCATGAATCGAGACTGGGATTTGTCACTCTGTGAGACGGAGAGGTATCTGTGGGCCCACTCGGTAATGCATCATCAAAATGAGCTCAATGTGACTAAGTAGTTAGTCACGGGATCATGCATTACGGAACGAGTAAAGTGACTTGCCGGTAACGAGATTGAACGAGGTATTGAGATACCGACGACCGAATATCGGGCAAGTAACATACCGATTGACAAAGGGAATTGCATATTGAATCCTTGACATCGTGGTTCATCCGATGAGATCATCGTGGAACATGTGGGAGCCACCATGGGTATCCAGATCCCGCTGTTGGTTATTGACCGGAGAACGTCTCGGTCATGTCTACATGGTTCCCGAACCCGTAGGGTCTACACACTTAAGGTTCCGTGACGCTAGAGTTGTTATGGGAAATAGTATGTGGTTACCGAAGGTTGTTTGGAGTCCCGTATGAGATCCCGGACATGACGAGGAGCTCCGGAATGGTCCGGAGGTGAAGATCGGTATATTGGACGAAGGGTATTGGAGTCCGGAATTGTTCCGAGGGTACCAGGTGATGACCAGTGTGTCCGAAAGGGGTTTCGGAGGCCCCGGCAAGCGTTGGGGGGCCTTATGGGCCAAGGGGAGAGGGCACATCAGCCCACTAAGGGGCTGAGCGCCCATCCTACCCCATCTCACGTAACCAGGAGAGGTGGGGGCGCCACCCCTAGGGCAGCCGCCCCTCCCGGCTTGGGGGGCAAGTTTCCTAGAGGGTGGGGGCGCCCAAACCCATCTAGGGTTTCCCCTGTGGCTCCGCCCCTCCCCTAGGGAACCCTAGGGCGCCTCCCCCTCCTACCTTCCCCTATATATAGTGAGGGAGAGATAGAGCAGCCGCACCCTTCCCCTGGCGCAGCCCTCTCCCTCCTCCAACACCTCCTCCTCCTCCGTAGTGCTTGCCGAAGCCCTGCCGGAGAACCACGAGCTCCATCACCACCACGCCATCGTGCTGTCGGAGTTCTCCCTCAACTTCTCCTCTCCCCTTGCTAGATCAAGAAGGAGGAGACGTCCCCGGGCTGTACGTGTGTTGAACGCGGAGGCACCATTGTTTAGTGCTTAGATCGGAATCAACCACGATCTGAATCGCTATGAGTACGACTCCTTCATCCACGTTCTTGTAACACTTCCGCTTAGCGATCTTCAAGGGTATGAAGATGCACTCCCTCTCTCTTGTTGTTAGTCTCTCCATAGATTGATCTTGGTGATGCGTAGAAAATTTTGAATTTCTGCTACGTTCCCCAACAGTCGGGGCATGTGGGATGTGGAAGGAGGAGGAGGATGGGGGTCTGGTGTGGATTACCTGCCTAGATAGACGAGGCCGAGCAGCGTGAAGGAGGGTTGCCGGCGAGGGGGGCGGCGCTACAAGCAAGGAGTGAAGGTTTCAACTTGGAAAGGAAGGCGAAAACAGGGGAAATGTGGCTTTTGGTAAGGGGAGCGGGCGGGGAGGTAGATATTTATGCGGGAGCCGAAAATTTTGAATCGGTTCAGCGAAAAAACTGGCTCGCAGTGTCATCAGACACGGTCCCTTATTCAGAACTGTGTACGATATGTGAACATCACAAACGATTCAGATAGCTTAACATGTGTGTGATGAGTTTGAACGTCAAAAATTTTGATTCCAATTTTCCTGGTTATAGTGGTCATCCACGTCATTGCATAATTTGGGTACACAAAGGAGACTACAACACACCCACACTTCTTAATAGAGCAAGTTCAGCAATTAAACAGAGCTAGCTGGCCTAAACATTACTCTAACAAATTAAAGATCCGCGCTCTTAATTAAACAAAACAAAGAATACTACTAGGGCTAGTGCTCTTCGATCTCTGCCGGCTCCTCCATGTCCAGCTCGCGCCCGACGGTCTCCTGGGGAAGGTGCTCCATGGCATCCATCGCACCATACTCGGCAAACATCTCGCCATCCGCGTCCGCCATCTCTTTGGAAAAGGCTGCCATGAGTTGGGCGTGGGAGAATGCGATTTGGGTTTTGGCAGGCTCCGTCGTGGCAAGGTATGCCGCACAGGAACGGACGACTGCTCGAACGCTCTCGGCGATTGCCAACTCTTCAGCCGTGGGTTGCCGACCATTGTCGGAGAAGCTTCTTTCGATTTGTGCGGTGACCGCCATGAGCTGGGCGTGGGCGACCTCGACAAGGTCATGGGCGGCCTCCATCAAGGCTAAGGCCGCCGCTATGGAACAGACAGCTGCTGTGCCACTCTCTCCAGTTGCTATCCCCGAGGCAGATGTTGCTGCCACCGCCTGAGAAGCAACAACGGCTGTTTGGGCTGCCTTGGCCGCCCGGTCGCAAATTGCGGTCATCCTCACGAAGCTTGTTAGCACGCACCTGGCGGCCGCGGGTGCGCTCTCGCCGGAGTGGGCCGCCGAAGTTGCCCTTGGAACGCTTTCACCGGTGACGAATGAACGGTGAAATGATATTTGGAGAGTGAGCTAGTGTGCTTGACACATCGGCTGTGGACTGTAGCCGACACACCTTCTCGCGTAAGCCATAGGCGTACTATACACCGACGTTGCTCCAAGATATTTTGTACTACATCTCACATGGTTGGTGATAATAAGCTGTGTGGTATCTACTTGATTTTTCATCTTAATTTGAATTACATAATGGGGTCACAACGGCAATGGACGGTGTTTGAATTGCTAGACCTTTTATCTGTAGTGAACATGCAACTATATGTGTGTCGTAAAATTTTTGGAATAATTTAGGGTTCGATTGGAAATTTTATACATTAAATTGGTTTTCTAGCCATTTCAGGTGCACAATTCAAATTTAAAGCACATGCTCCAGTCCATAAAAACGGGTTGCAACATCAAATGTTTGTCCCTGGTTGCAAGCTTAGGCCACATGCAAGAAATGAGAATGAATGTCAAACACCTTGACACTGTCGCTCGGCTGCTAACATTGAGATACATGCTTTTAAAATTCTAGTAAATTGAAAACTCATCTGAAATTCATGAAACTTGACATGATATCATGGAACGGCAGTGACATGCCATGGTAAAAATATTTTCTCATTTGGGGGCAGGTGTGGGTATAAGCTTCTCGCAAACCAGAGCTTCTCTCACAACAAGTCTAATGGTTTCGGTAGGGTATGTACCACCTTGGGGGACGAAACGATATATGTTGCCTCTTCTTACTTTCAAAATGTTTCTCGTGTCAACATAGAACAACATGAGTGTTGTGTCAAGTTTTTGGATTTTTCGAGGTTCGCTAGGACATTTTTATACATTAACTGAGCTTTCTATGCATTCATGTGTAGAATTCAAATTTGAACTACATGCACATGCTCTAATGCATATAAATTAGTTGAAAATTCAAAACTGTGTCCTTGGTTGCATGCTCAGGTCCCATGCAAGAAATGGGAATGAATGTCAAACACCCTGCCACCGTCACTCGGCCGCAACCATTGAGATACCTGGTTTTTAAATTCTAGTATATCCAAAACTCATCTGAAATTCATGAAACTTGGCATGCTATCATGGAGCGGCATCAACATGCCATGGTAATTTTTTTGTCCTAGTTGGGGCAGGTTTGGGGATATGCTTCTCACACACCAGAGCTTCTCACAACAAGCCTGATGGTTTTGGTAGGGAACGCCCCACCTTTTGGGGACGAAACGATATCCATTGCCTCTTCTTACTTTCAAAATGTTTCTCATGTCAACATAGAACAACACAAGTGTTGTGTCAATTTTTCAGATTTTCCAGGGTTTGTTTGGACATTTTTATGCATTAATTGAGTTTTCAATGGATTCATGTGCAATTTGAACTACATGCACATGCTCTAATGCATATAAATTGGTTGAAAATTCAAATATGTGTCCTTGGTTGCATGCTTAGGTCCCAGGATAGAAATGGGAATGAATGTCAAACACCCTTCCATCGTCACTTGGCCACAAACATTGAGATTCCTGGTTTTTAAATTCTAGTAAATCCAAAACTCGTCTGAAATTGATGAAACTTGGCATGCTATCATGGAGCGGCATCGACATGCCGTGGTAATTTTTTGTCCCATTTGGGGCAGGTTTGGGGGTATGCTTCTCAAAAACCAGAGCTTCTCACAACAAGCCTCGTGGTTTTGGTAGGGAACGTCCCACCTTTGGGGACGAAACAATATCCATTGCCTCTTATTGCTTTCTACAATTTTCTAGTGTCAACATAGTACAACAGGAGTGTTGTCTCAATTTTTGGGATTTTCGGGGTTCGTTTGGACATCTTTATGCATTAATTCAGTTTTTAATGCATTTATGTACATAATTCAAATTTTAACTACATGCACATGCTCGATTGAAAATTCAAATATGTGTCCTTAGTTACATGCTTAGGTCCCATGCAGTAAATGGGAATGAATGTCAAACACCCTGCCACCGTCACTCGGCCGCAAACATTGAGATTCCTGGTTTTTGAATTCTAGTAAATCCAAAACTCGTCTGAAATTCATGAAACTTGGCATGCTATCATGGAGCGGCATCAACATGCCGTGGTAAATTTTTTGTCCCATTTGGGGCAGGTTTGGGTATAAGCTTCTCACAATGCCGTGTTATATAATTTTTATAACATGCATTAACATTTTGTTGGTTAAATTTGAGGGCAAAGTATGGCACATAATATAAAGGGGACTATAGACCAAGATGGAGGTAGTAGCACACGGCCGCTCTCTACGCAGCAACGCAAGTGTCGGCCGGCTTGTAGGCGACCATTTCCTGCGTGTTCAACTGCTCTATGCGTGTGGTTGCTTGCGGTTGAGGCGGCCGCTGCGCACTCTGCTCGCGTGTCGCGCCGCGTGCGCTCTGCTCTCGCATCCCTCCGGGTGCTCTGTCCTCGTCCCTCCATGCGCACTGCCAGTGTTTGGGTCCGGCGCACGATCACGCACGTTCATGTGCATGCGGTTGCGCCGGGCGCGGTGCGACAATGCAGTTACCCGCTGCAAAACTGCCATGCAGACACGCCGAGAATACAGGTCACCCGCCCCCTCATTTATTCCTGTGGCCATTTACCTTCATCTCTTGCGTCACACGACATCATATGCACACCCACGACGACACACACAGAGAGGACATCCGGCGGTTCTAATGGCGATCCCCGTGGCTCCGATGGTGCTCCCAGCGGCCAACAACGACAAAGGCGGGCAGTTAACCACACATCATGTAGTGGACACCCATGCGAGGGGGAAGGCCCTCTCTGTGGTGTACATGAACGATCCAGTGTCGGTGGAGAGCTCCATCCAAACTATAGAGCAGTTCCTTGCCGAGGACAAGTACCAAGTGGTCGGCTTCGACCTCGAGTACACCATCCGTCGTGCCAGGCACGATCAGAAGGTTGCCGTCGTCCAGTTGTGTGTGCAACATGACATCCTCGTCTACCACTACCACCTGGCCATAAGGCCTTGTGAGCGTTTCTCCAGGTTTATCAACAGCTCCAACTACAATTTTGCTATGGTGGACACCATCAACAATCTAAAAGCGCTCAAGGTTTCGGGCTTGAAATGCTGGAATCTTGTCAACATCCAGGACCACTACAAGGTCTGGCGCAGTGACAACAACAAACCGAATTCCTTGGTTGACCTCACCTCGGCCATCATCGACCCCTACTACATGAAGATGAAGGATGAGAGCAAGAAGGACAAGAAAGCCTGGCACAATGTTTGGCATTAGAAACTGGATGAACAACACGTCAAGTACGCGGCCAAGGACGCATACGCAAGCTACGAGATGTACAGGCGGATCGTTGACATGAGGAAGTGTCTTCTTCATGCCCCAGATGAGGGATTGAGCCACAGAGCTGTGGCGAGAGCGTCACAAGAAGTAGATGACTAGACGATCGTTTCTCCTACTTGGAATGCATGCAATTGTTTATTGAGGTGTGTGCGAATGATCTGTATAGTCACTCATGTAATTGGATGTTTATTTCAGTTCTCTCTCTCTCTCTATATATATATATATATATATACACTATTCTGATCACGGGATGAGAATAATATTCTGATGACAACCTGACCTACCCCGCTAGTAGTACGTTGAACTTCCCTGTGAACTAGGTTGAACTTCTGCCAACATTGTCCAAATGGGGCTTGCGATATACCGTTGGAAAGATATGGACACCAGTATCATGACCCAACTTAAATTTTTGGCAAAATATAAGCGGTTTAAGAGCAGTTTTGAAAAATGTTTTTTCTTCACACAAAAAACATGAATCGTATTTTCGATCACATTTCTAAACCGTTTATCAGAATGAGGCATATAATACGGCATTGGAAAGCTGCTGCAAAACTGCTACTTCCACATGTTGAAAGTTTTCTCTAATTCTCTATGGTTAAAGAGTAATTTGGAAAAACATAAAATTTCGCAAACCGAACAGCCGAGTTCGTATTTTTTCAACGTCATTTCTAAACGGCTAATCCAATTGAGACATATGATATGTCATTGGAAAGCTTATAAAAATGTGCCACTCTTTCATTTTTAATGTTTTTTTCTAATTTTGAACGGTTTAAAAGTAATTTAGAAAACGGTACAAGTCCTACTGAGTTCGTATTTTCGAGCTAATTTTTTAACTGTGCATCCGAATGCAGCAAATGATATGGCGTTCGAAAGCATGAACAAATGCGAAACTTTTTGATATGTATTATTTCTCCCAATTCTTTACGGTTTTAAGTTAGTTTTGAAAATGGTGAAAAACGTATTTTCGCCGTATTTTCTACAAACTTTATCGGAATGGCACAAATAATATACCGCTGAAAAGCTACGGAAAATGCGAAACTTTTTCATGTTGACAGTTTTCCCTGATTCCTAGCCGTTTTTAAGTAATTTCAAAAACGGCGAGATCATTCGTTTTGCCTTTATCGTGAAACAGATTCGTCAAAAATGCATCGCGTGAAGTACCTGAACTTCTCGGTATGAAACCTTGAACTTCACTCTTTTTTTCACGTGCTTTTTTTTCCCTCGTATATCTCTTTCCACTGCTCCTAGCTCTACATCCACTCACCGGAATTGAGCAAGTGATATACCGATGGAAAGCTGCTGTAAACACGCAACTTTCCCGTGTTGATCATTTTTCATACTCACAATGATTTTAAAAGTTTTTCATCTGAAATTCATTCAGTGTTGTAGTTGAACTTCATGCTATTTTCACGTTGAACTTCTGTGACGTATTTTTGTTTGTACACGTGCCTGAACTTCCCTATGTACGAACCCGACCTTCGGGCTATCTTTGCAACCGTGGCTTCCACCGCGAACTATTCTGGTTAGTAGTGTTCTATATGATGTTAGTGTAACCTAGAAAGGTTTTTAGCGACTAAATACCGGTTTTAAATAGAAATCTCGCTCGCTGGCGGATTTTTCTCTCGGGTCGTGATGAAATTGCGTTTTCGGCAATTTTACTGCCTGATTTGTTCGACCTGAACTTCCCCTAGTCCTAGGCTGAACTTCCATCAACATTGCCCAAATGGGGCTTGCGATATACCATTGGAAATCTATGGACACCAGTATCATGACCCAACTTAAAATTTTGACAAAATGTAAGCGGTTTAAGAGCAGTTTTGAAAACTGTTTTTTCTTCATACAAAAAACGTGAATCGTATTTTCGTTCGCATTTCTAAACCGTTTATAGGAATGAGGCAAATAATATGGCGTTGGAAAGCTGCTGTAAAACCGCTCCTTCCACATGATGAAAGTTTTTTCTAATTCCCTATGGTTAAAGAGTAATGTGGAAAATCGTAAAATTTCGCAAACCGAACAACAGATTTCGTATTTTCATTGCCATTTCTAAACGCCTAATCCAATTGAGACAATTGATACGGCGTTCGAAATCTTACGAAAATGCGCAAATTTTGCATGTTGAAAGTTTTTTCTAATTTTCAACTCTTTAAGAGTAATTTAGCAAACGGTACAACTTCCATCGAGTTTGTATTTTCATGCTAATGTCTTAACCGTAAGTCCGAGTGCAGGAAATGATACGGTGTTTGAAAGCTTGAGGAAATGCGAAACTTTTTGTTATGTATTTGTTTCCCCTAATTCCCTACGGTTTTAATTCTATTTTGAAAATGGCTGAAAACGTATTTTCACCTTAATTTCTACAAACTTTATCGGAATGGGGCAAATAATATACCATTGTTTAGCTACGAAAAATGCGAAACTTTTTCATGTTGACTGTTTTCTCTTATTCCCAACCATTTTCAAGTAATTTTAAAAATGGCGAGATCATTCGTTCTACCTTTATCGCGAAACATATTCGTCAAAAATGCATTGCGTGAAGTACCTGAACTTCTCGGTATGAAACCTTGAACTTCACTCTGTTTTTCACGTGAATTTTTTGCCCGTAGCTCTCCATCCACGCACCGGAATACTCACCGGAATTGAGCAAGTGATATACTGATGGAAAGCTGCTGTAGACACGCAACTTTCCCGTGTTGATCATTTTTCATACTCGCAACGGTTTGAAAAGTTTTTCATCTAAAATTCATTCAGTGTAGTAGTTGAACTTCCAGCTGTTTTCATGTTGAACTTCCGTGATGTATTTTCGTTTGTAATTTTCTCATACATTCGTCAATGTCACACAAATGATATTTCTTTTGTATAAACCTCTCTCACAATAAAATTTTTAACTTTTTCGACCAAGGACTTGAACTTACACAAATGATTTCCTACTGTTTTGAAGTAAATTAGAAAATGACGAGATCATGATTTCTGCCTTCATCGCGAATGGAAATATACTGCGTGAAGTAGTTAAATTTCTCGTACACGTTTGTTTGAACTTCACACCGTTTTTAACGTGTTTTTTTTGCACTACATGAAGTAGTTGAACTTCTAGGACGTGTTTGTTCGAACTTCACTCTATTTTTGATGTGCTGATTTTTTACGTGGTGTTTTTTGCACTACGTGAAGTAATTGAACTTCTGGGGCATCTCTGTTTGAACTTCACCTGTTTCACTTTTTTTGTATTTTTTCTTATATGAAATGCACACCATATAGTACGTGAACTTCTGGTTGTTATCAGTTTAAACTTCTCTCTGGTTTGAGAGAATTATTTTAAAAAACAAAAAATAACATATTTTTTAATGTATTCTAGACATATAAATACACGGTGAACCTCTCTCACAATTTTTTTTGAACTTTTCCTCGCCGAGCACTTGAACTTCTAGCAACCATTTTTTTCGTGTATGAGTTGTTTTTAAAAAGTGCAAAAAATGGCGTTGTGTTTTTCTATTGTTTGAAAAGGTAAATCCTAGGTTTTAATAAAATCCAAACTTCTCAGTTATTTCAATTTGAACTTCACATTTTTATATTTTGAGTAAAGAATAGTATTCGATTTTTATACGAAAAAATTGAACATGGAAATACAAGGTGAACCTCTCCCACAATAATTTTTGATCTTCCCCAGACAAAGCACTTGAACTTCTTTCAACTAACCTTTTAAGCTTTTATCTTTCTATACATTTATTCTCACTCGAAATGCATTCCTTCCACTAATGAACTTCTCGTTGTTTTCACATTGAACTTCTGTCACCTTGTTTTCACCTTCCCAAACCACTTACCCAGAATTGAGCAAATGATATACTGATGGAAAGCTGTTGAAAACTCGCAACTTTCCTGTGTTGATCAATTTTTCATACTCGCGACGGTTCAAAAGAATTTTTTGGATATATAAAAACGTGTTTTAAACGGTATACATTAAAATTTTAAACCACTCATCGGAATGTAGCGTATAATATACGGTTGGAAAGCTTATGAATAGCAGTAAGTTTTTCATGTAGACAGACGTTACAAATTCGTTGTCATTTGAGAGTAGTTTTAAAATGGCAAAAATAACACCGTTTTTGCCTGTTTTTTACATGCAATTGAAGGTCGGACGTCTCGCACTAGAGTTCTTGAACTTCACTGGGAGGAGCACATGAACTTCTTGTAAAAAAACGTTTTAGGCTTTTAGTTTTAAATTCTTTTATTCTTATCCGAAACGCATTCCGTGTAGTAGGTGAACTTTCCGTTGTTTTCCCCTTGAACTTCTGTCACATATTTTTGTTCAACCTCTCTCACAAGAATTTTTTAACTTTCTCGGGGCGAGCACTTGAACTTCTAGCAACAAAGCTTTTAGTATTTGCTTTTTCATTCTTTTTTCCATACAAAATGCACATAGTGTAGTACTTGAACTTCTCAAAGTTATCAATCCAAACTTCTCTCGATTACATTAAAATATCTGAGTTTTTTATAGACATTGAACCGCCCTACCTTTTTATTTGAACTTCATTGTGTATTTTTAGAAATGTGAAAATTGGAGTTTTTTTAGAAACATCAAACTTCTTCGTTATTTGGAGTTGAACTTATTGGTTTCATTCTTTAGTAACTAGAAAAATCTGATTTTTCAAATAAATATCAAACTTTTTTGTTTTTTCCAATTGAACTTCTTGGTTTTATTCTCTAGTAACTAGAAAACCTGCGTTTTTTACATACATTTAACTACTCCCTTTTTTGGAATTGAACTTCTTGATTTTAATCTTTAGTATTGGGGGAAAATGCCCAAAATGGCATTGTTTTTGTTTTTGTTTTTTGAGCTTATAATCCTAGGGTTTAATATACTTTGAACTTCAGTTATTTTAATTTGAACTTCACATATTTTATTTTTTGAGTAAAGAATTGTGTTCGATTTTAAAACAAACATCGAATTTGTCGTTTTTTCTATTTTTAAACTTCATGGTTTAATGTTTAGTATCGGGGAAAATCCTAGTTTTTTAAAAAGGGGGAAAATCTTTTTAAACTTTTTAGTTGTTCCCTTATTTTAATTCAAACTTATTAGTTTTATTCTTTAGTAACGAGAATGTGAGGTTTTTACAAACTTTGAACTTCTCTATTATTTTAATTTGAACTTCTTAGTTTTATTCTTTAGTAACGAGGAAAATCAAGTTTTTTTAACTTCCTTGTATTAAAATTTTGAACTTCTTGGTTTTATTTTTAATGATGTGAAAAATCTGAATTTTTTATGGACATCGAAGTTCACCATTTTTGAACTTCGTAGTTTTATTGGTTATTAACAGGGAAAATCCTTTTTTATATATAAACAATGAAATCGCACCATTATTTTCGTTTGAACTTCTAGTTTTTATAGAATGGGGGAAATATGTTTTTCTAAAATATTTTTGAAATGCTCCTCTTATTTAATATTGGACTTCTCTAAATTTTTTTATAAACAAGGAAAATTCGTTATAAAGATTTTTGAAGTACTTTTTTTATTTGAACTTCTTGCTCAAATTTTTGGTCTTCCAATTTGAATTTTAGATATTAAAAAGTTCATTTTTTAACGTCGACGTGCTTCGGTTTTTAAATTTGAACTTCTTATAGAATTTTGTCGTGACATTTGTATGCATTTTTTGCTTTTCAGTGAAATGGCCTCGACGGTCTCTTTGGTCCCTTTTTTTAATTTGATAGTTTTTCTTCTGTATGTACTACGCGTGAACTTCAGAATTTCTGAAACATGAACTTCATGTGCTATTAATTTTTTTATGAAACTCCATAGTTTTTATTCTTTGAATTCCATGATTTTTTTTGTTTACATTTTTTTGGTTTGAACTTTGATGTTCGTTACACCTGAATTTTTGAAATCACCCCCTTTTTATACACATTTTTTCTCTTGAATCCAAGGTCTGCAAAAACAATATGAAAGTCGGGGTCAATTCTCATAAGCAAGTTTTAACATGCTCAAAGCTAGGGCTTCACCAATGGGCAAACATATATCTTTTTTCAAACCCAAGACATTGGTTTCAATTGCTAACAGTTTTAAGAAAGCAAAACAATTGCCAAAAGCCCAAAACTGTTCCCAGTGGCCAGAAACCAACCACCTAGACGTTCTCTGTTCTTTCTTCAAAGGATGATGTTGTAATGAATTTTTTGTGCCTCCTTTTTGCTCCAACTTCTTTAGTCGACCTGCCATGAGCTTTGTGTTTGACCTACTGATGAGTGCAATCCGGGAGGAGCAGACCACCGCGGCTGCCGGTGACGTAGGGGGTAGTTAGGAGGTATTGTAGTAGTGGTGGGGGAAGCCGGTCAGAGGAGGATCCGCCACAAAGTGGAGCAGTGGGGAGTGGCCTGTCAGTGAGGAGGATCTTGATTTATTAGTAAATTAGTGACAATATATCCAGGCGAGTGGCAATGCTGAGAAGGATTCACAAAGCTAGCTACTCTGATATACTTACTACACAAGTTGTCATAACAGCCTGACGCTGCATCTGAAACAAGATAGTTATTGTTGTGAGTGAACCTGTAGTGAGTGAAATTTGCATGCTAGAAACCAACCCAAACTAATCAAAACCTCCATGACGAATTCAGGGGACACCAACGCACGCACGATTGGGCTTCCATGTGGCTTCTCAGGCACTACAAATTTGAGGGTGCACGTTCACTCGGGGAACAACCTGGACTTCTGCACTTCCGAAGAATAGAAAAATATACAGGAGATTCAGTCGCGAGATCCTCAAAATTTTAAAAGTCCACACATCATAGTAGTGATTAGAGAATAAAAAAAGGTTCACAGAGAGGATACCGGGGATGCGCGGTTGTGTCAGCAGTAGGCAGTGGCGGTGTGTGTTGATGGCGGCCGGACCAGAAGCGGTTATGGTTTAGCGGCTGGATAGGTCCTTGCATGGTCCCTTGCAAGTAACAAAAACCTGCATGGCCCCTTGCCACCAGAGAAAACTTCTTTTTGCTACTGCCAAAGCAATTGTTATGCAAAACAAAGCATTTTAAAAAATATAGCAAAGCTACAGAAGTGACAAAATTACTTCAAAAACTATTACAACTGTATGAATAAAGCTTCGTGTCAAATGTATTTTCTTAAAAGCTTGAGCTACTAGAACCCGTGGATGAGGTTGTGGTGTCTTCCTACTTATTCTGGATTCATTTTTGATGCTAGTTACGACACTCATTTTATGTATCTTTTACAAATGGTGCAAGTGTTCATGTGAGAGGAGCCAAGGTCAGAACCACTCTGAAGCCTGAACTAAGTATGTGCGTAGACAAAATGCAAAAAGGAAGAAAGCAACTTCCCTGAATGTACTAAAAAGCAATCTCTAAAATTTAATGCCCAGCCACTTCAAATTGCAGCAATCTCGGCACCACGCCCAGCACGCCAGAGAGACGCACGCCAAACCCAGCCGTCGTCGGCCATCGTATGCCCGTTGGGTCGATGTTGCTGCATGGAATGCTCCATTTGTAGCTTGAACTGCTAAAAAGAAGCACCATCAGCTAGCTACAATGAAGGTGAAGAAGTAGCAGCAGAG
Organism: Triticum aestivum; assembly: GCF_018294505.1. NCBI lineage: Eukaryota > Viridiplantae > Streptophyta > Magnoliopsida > Poales > Poaceae > Triticum > Triticum aestivum. The sequence continues at coordinate 536,018,156 of NC_057813.1, read as the reverse complement.
GCTGTTCGGGAAGTGCTGTACTGACAGAGAAATTGATACGCCAGCCTAAGAAACTTAACTCAAGTTTGTACATCCTGTTTTTTTTCAAAGCCTCCTTGTTTGTAAGGTGTAGCTATGATCCAGGGAGATGCATCATCATATGAAATATGTAAGAGAACTCAATACATGGAAATAAAAATTGAAGTATCTGCAGGGAGAACTCAACTTGAACTGGCAATACAGCCAAACGTCTCCTTCATTTCAAATAATTTCACACGAATACAGAGTATACCGGTCAAAATGTGTTTATTTTAGTACATACATGAAACTATAAGCTTCAGCTGATTGGATGTTGGTCTCAGATTTATGAAGCTAAGAAATGAAAAACAAGGAAAAAAATAGTCTGAATGTACTAAAAAAATACTGTACATCTCTGAACCTTAAGCCACATTCACTCTGAAGTTCATCAGTACCCTACAAAATTGGATGAGTTGGTTTCTCATCGTGGCACTGCCAGAAGCCGAGGCGCACAAGTATGGAATGGGCGAAGACACGCCTGCAGTTTTACTACTCCTCGTGACAGAGTTCAATCATCCAAGAGGGGAGTTGGAAGCAATAGGAGGAGGAAGATCAGTATGGGTTTGAGAGAAGGTCACCTGTGGACATGAACATGGCAGGTGGGCGACGGGCAGAGGCGGTGTGCTGCAGCGGACGGAGCCAAGCGGAGGCGGGGGTTCGGCCGTGGGGCGGCATCTCCTAGTCTCCACCAAGCAAGCATGCTAGGGGGACGGGGGTGGCCGTGTGGCCTGATTGGCGCGCACGATGGAAGCCGCCGAGGCTCTGGGAGAAGGACGGCGACGGGGCCACCGGAGGAGGCCGACGGGGCAGCACCGTGAAGCCGGGAGGTGGAGGCGCGTGGCGACCCGGCCTGGAGGTGGATTCGCGATGGCGCGTCTGCCGGGGAGGAAGTTGGGGCCGGCGGTGCATCTGGTGGGGAGGGAGATGGGGGCAGTAGTGCTTCTGCCGGCGGATGGAGGTGTGGGCGACGACGCCTACTGCCGGGGGAGGGAGGTGGCGGCTACGGTGCCTGCTGCCCGGGGAGGGAGGTGGTGGTGGCATGGGTGTCGGGTTAGAACGGCGTGGGGATAAGGTTGGGAGAGGGATTCTCTTTTTTTTCTCCACGATGCATCGTGGCTGGGGGGTTGGTGGCGGCGGTGCCGCCGGTTGGGGATGGGGCGGAGGGCGCGTCGCCGTTGAGGGCAGGAGTTGCAGGAGATGGGGCATCTATGGATCGGGGGGAGTAGAGGTGGGGTGGGCTTTTTTCTGTTTTTTGTCACTGCCTGGTTCGGGAGTTCGGAGTTCGGGAACACCCCATCGGGCCTATATAGGGCGTGACGTGATCCAAATAGTTATTCTAATCCTGGAATTAGAATAGTGCTACTCTCTATATATACATGGTATTCTTCTATAGACAGAGCAAATCACACGGCTTATTAGAAGCAATCGTCTGTGTTATTATTGGTCTTCGCACACATTTCTGATTACGGACCTGTTTCCCGCGTATCACACACATCTTCTTCAGTTGAAACGTTTCCATTATGTTGCCTAATCACACACAGTTCATCCTAGTGAACAATATGTCGTATATCGCACACACCCTCATCTGTCTGCCCGTTTCTGTTGTTCTTCATCATCACAAATAGTTCTTCTGGATTAAACGTTTGCCACTCATCGCACACACACATCTAATATGAACCGTGTTTGATGTCGACGCCATCGCAAACGTTTTGCATCTTTTTTGACGGTTTTATTACATCACCGTTTGTGATTGATGCATCGCACACAATTTCATTGAAGGGTCTCTGATTCGACTGTCGCGTTTGGACCATCCTGCAGTAGTGTGAATACAAAATGCACAAGGTGGGATCACCACTTTCACTATAACCATAAAACACAAGACAAGTTCAAGAAAACAATAAGATCCACAAGTGGCATGGAAGGCAATGGGAGTTGACATAAACCTTGGCAAGAGAAAAGGAAAATATAAACAAAAGCCAACGTAAAGATGATCAATAATTTCTACCACAGATAAGTAAATACCAAAGGTCAAAAGACAAGAAGTACATGGAAATAATTACCGGTGGTAGATAACAAGGATATCCAAAATCATCTTCACACCAAACACAAGCAAATTGCAACTTGTAGAGCTAACATGTCACCTAGGAAAAAGATAATTTACAATATCAATTCTAAGTGACAATATCTCGAATGTACACATTTTCTAGGCTAGTAATATACACATAGCATATTACTCCCCCATAATGTGATACCAATTAAAGATAAACAAGAGGCAAATAAAAGGATCCAACAAGAGATAATTAATGGGCTATTTAGAATTTGAATTTCTCATGGGAAGACATACCACATAGCGACTAGATAATCTTGTAATATCAATACTAGATGGTATTCCTCATGTACACACATTTATAGGATTGTGAGGTGCACAAAGCACGTCACTTCCCCAAAATATGATTTTCCATTAATCTCTCACATGAGCTAACTAAGATACAAACAAGATGCGCAAAGGCTCAACGCACGACACACACGTACATCATGTGCAAACAAACACACACATACTTGATTACTTAAGATAAGAAAATTGGAGGCACAACATATACAAACACATGCAAGGAACAAAACCAAAACATGCAAGCAAGTAACTTTCAATGTAAACAATTTAAGTACAAGGTAGGCACATGGATATAAGATAGAAACTTGATAACCCAATTGACTTGGCTTGAGACAATATGAATGATGAAGATTCCTTAATTCTTCATGATACAGCCAAGTCTCCAAGTGCCCTCCAAAAACACCTATTGATCAAGTTTGAGCTTGTTGGTCCCCAACCAAGTTGGGTCCTAAGAGATTAGTCACAATAGGCTTGGCTACCCAAATGGTTCTTTTGTTGACACCACTTTGAGTACCAACAGATTTGGCAAACACATTGCCAACCTTATCCTTCCCAAGAGAATAGATATCATCAATTAGAATAGGGTTGAATAAGGTACCATTCATGCATGAAGAAGAGAGGTGACCTTTCTCACGACATAAGTAGCAACATCTACTCTTCACTTTCTTCTCACTTGATTTCTCAACATGAGAAGCATTAGCTCGAGTCTTCCTGGGAAGAGGCCTTTCTTCAACATGTTCTTGAGCATGAGATTGAACTAGTGGCCGCTTCCCTTGTTGCTTGTCACTAATGGGCTTCTTCTTTAATGGGAAATATCTAACATGATGCCCTTCAATTTTGCACTTGAAGCAAACAATCTTGGCCGAGTTCTTGACTTGTTCTTGGCCCTTCTTATTGTTGCTCTTGGACTTCTTCTTATTGGAGTTGAATCCAAGTCCGCCTTTGTCATTGGGGGATTTTTGCACACTCAAGATATTGTTGAGTGTGTATTTCCCTTCATCACTCTTTTCCAAGTCTTTCTTCAAGGAAGTGACTTGGGCCTCGAGCTCTTTGATTTCCTCTACATGATTAGTATCAACACAAGTACTAGAGGAAGTATAACCTTCATTGTTAGAGCAACAAGTCAAGGAAAGCAATTCATCACAAGATGTAGCAACATTGTGAGTAGATGAATTACAAGGACTAGCACATGACAATATAGAATTTTGACTAGAAGTAGTGCTAGTATCCACATGAGGCTCACTAGATGTTACCTTAGTAATCTCATGAGATATCTTTAGCACATTATGGGATACTAGAAGATCATCATGAGAGCTTGTGAGCTTTACACGACTTTCTTCCAATTTCCCATTATTGCTAGATAGCAACTCAAGTTGAGCCCTTAGCTCAACATTCTGCTTCAAAATGAATGCTTCACAAGAAATAGAGTTAGTAGCACAAGCATCATCATTTACAACAAGAGGAGAAGGCAACTTGGCAAGATCTTTTAAATATGAAGCTTCAAGTTGAGCATGACACTCAGTGAGTTTGATGAGATCACCCTTGATGACCCTTGAGCCATTTTCGAGCTGCTCAAAATCATCAAGGAGTTTAGCATGTGCAACTTCAAGCTTATCATTTTTCCTTTGAAATCATTGGCCACCTCAAGGTCTCTATCACGGGATTCCTTTATTCTAGATAATTCTAGTGCAAAGGTCTCCTCAAGAGATTCCTTGGTGGTTTGTTCATGATCAACAGCTTGAGAGAGGTTGGCGACCTCATTAGCGTAATCACGCTCATGACCTTCCATTTTATCAATGGTTACCTCATTCTCCTCAAGATGAGATTCCAACTCCTCAATGTATTTCTTGCCCTCAATGGCAATATACATGATTTCCATGAAGTTGGAATGAGCAATTTTATTTTTACGAAGAGCTTTAAAAATCATTTCCCCCTTAATTTTTAAGGAAGCAACATTATCATTATCTTCATCATTATCCTCATCATTATTAGCATTAACATAATCATCAAGAGACATATTGGGGTTCAAAGTATGAGATACCTTTGAAGCCTTAGCCATAAGGCAAAAAGCAATAGATGACGATGTAGGATCCCTTGAAGCACCGTTGAAGACCACATCTTGTTCCGTGGAGTGTTGGGTTTCCTCTACATTGTTAGCATAATAACTCAAGGAAATACATGCATTTTTATCATGCGAACAAGATATAGCAAGTATATCATCATGAGATTTAGTCAAGCAATTTCTACATGATATGCATGGATTTTCAACACAAGCATGTGAAACATGTAAGGTGCTCGAAGTGTTAAAGTCCAAAGATGGAGCATTGCAATAAGATAGTGATGAAGGGTTATCAACAATAAGCTCACTATCATCATTGCAATGACCAACACTACTCACAAAATCATTACCTTGTGGAAAACCACATGTAGGTGAAGTAGAATAAGTTGATAACACACCATGGCCGGAGGTGGAGGGAGAACAATCATTCCCGCAAATCTTGGACATGCCATATTTATCTTGAAGCTTTGCCACAACTCATGAGCATCCCGGAATGGAATGAGTTGAAATATAACTATGTTTCTCAAAGCATCGAAAAGAACATTAGAAGCTTGAGAATTGAGATAAGAATGTTTCTCATCCTCTAAAGATAATCTTTGGGGATCCTTTGGAGGAGAAAAACTCATATCTACAATTCACTCTAAATTTGGGTCCATGGACCTAAAGAGATTAAGCATGCGAATAACCCAAACATCAAAATTTGTGCCATCGAAACTAAGAGTGGCAAAGAATCCTAATCCCCTTGTCGACAGCTTTACTCTCTAGGCAGTTAAGCCTAACAAAGAGAGACGAGGCTCTGATACCAATTGAAATATCGCGGATGTCGCTTAGAGGGGTGATGTCTACTACACAACTTATTCTTGTAGACTCATGGTGGGCCTCCAAGCGTAGAGTTGTAGGACAATAGCAATTTTCCCTCAAGTGTATGACCTAAGGTTTATCAATCCGTGGGAGGTGTAGGATGAAGATGGTCTCTCTCAAACAACCTTACAACCAAATAACAAAAAGTCACTTGTGTCCCCAACACACCAAATACAATGGTAATTTGTATAGGTGCACTAGTTCGGTGAAGAGATGGTGATACAAGTGTAATATGGATAGTAGATATTGGTTTTTGTAATAAGAACAATAAAAAACAGCAAGGTAGCAATTGATAAAATGGAGCACAAACGGTATTGCAATGCTTGAAAATGAGGCCTAGGGTCCGTACTTTCGCTGGTGCAATCTCTAAAAAATGCTAATATAATTGGATCATATAACCATCCCTCAATGTGCGATGAAGAATCACTCCAAAGTTCCTATCTAGCGGAGAACATAAGAAGAAATTGTTTGTAGGGTACGAAACCACCTCAAAGCTATTCTTTCTGATCAATCTATCCTAGAGTTCATAACAAAATAACACCAAGCTATTCCTTCCGATCGATCTAACCAAGAGTTCGTACTAAAATAACACAATATGGTACACATCAACCAACTCTAGTGTCACCTAGATACTCCAATGTCACCGCAAGTATCCGTCAGTTGATTATATGGTATGCATCAAACAATTTCAGATTCATAATACTCAATCCAACACAAAGAACCTCAAAGAGTGCAATATTTCTATCGGAGAAACAAAGATGAGAACATGTGTAACATCCCAAATTTTCAATTTGGAATGTTATACATTAGATCATCATTGCATATCATATTTTATTGCATTTTGGCTTGATCCTAAAAATCCTACGCAACTCAAGGACCCACAAAGAGAGTTGGGGATTTCGTTATTTTCATATTTGAGTTTTTCTCAAATTTTGAAAAGAGGATCGTTTGATTTTAATTATTTTCTCTTCGAATATTTCTTCTATGAAAATAAAAGAGAGGGGATAAAATGAATTTCCGAAAATAAAGAAATGTTGGAGATTTAATATTAAAATAAAATAAGATTTTATTTGGAGTTTTATCGCTATATTATTTGAATTAGGAAAAATGTGCGTTTTTCAAAATTGCATTGTAGGCCGAAATAAATGTTCACCCGGTCCGTCTTATTTTTAGAGGACGGGGAAAATTTATGTCCGTTTAGTATTTCTTTTATTTGTTTTTCTACGTGGAATTATTAAAAAAAACGAAACCGACTCCTGGCCGTAACCGGCGAGGACTCCCAAGGCCGGCCCTCTTATAAGCCGCCCGCGACCCCCCTCCCCCCGCAGCCCGTCCCGCCGCTGCAGCCCACCTGCGCCCTAACCCTAACCCTAGCCGCTGCCACCACCTCGTGAAGCGCGCCGCCGCCGCCTGTTTTTGTCGCCGACGCCGCCGCCCCTCGCCGCCACGCCGCCGCCACCGACCACCGCCGCCGCCGACCACCCCGCCGGACCCGCCGCCGCCCTCGTCGGACTCGCCGGAGGTAGCTGTCCGCCGCCGTGGTTTTCATTAAGAAAACCGTCGGTTTTCTTTTAGGAACCCTCGATTTATTTTTTTATATATAGATCGGTTTTTTATTTATTCGGTTTAGTTATTTAGCGAACGCCCATTCGTTCGTTTGTTTTAACGAACGGTTTTCACCATTTAGCCGCAGACAGCGAACGTTCGTTCATTAGCCTGTTCGTCAGTTTTTCTTTTTCCAGGGTTTTTTCGTGATTATTTTCGATCGTGATTTCTGCCCTGATTTTCGTTTTAGTTTTTCTTTTCGCTCGTTTATCGGAATCAAGCGATTCCAGCGCCTAGAGTTTCATCTCGAAGCCCTCTTTCTGTTTAATCAACTAAAAAAATTTGCTATTGTAAAATTTGACTTAAGTCCAGATTAGTAATCGAAGCTTGTTTCTTTCGCAGTTTGAGTTTCATTGTTTCGTTTGGTTTGATTATTTTTGCAAACCAGAGTTCTTAAGTTGAACTTTCTGGTTAGATCTCTTATTTGAGTTTTACCCGTGCTTCTAGTTGAGTGCTTATTGTATGCCTGTTTGTTTGCGATAGAGTACCCGGAGTGCGAAGCGCGCTACTACGAGTCTCTAGGTTTCACGGATCATCAAGAAGGCAAGTAACACTTTGATCATACCTCTTTGCTACCCAGTTTTATTGCATTAGATCAATCCTCAAACAATTGCATGGTTAGGATCTGATTAATATGTTGGTTTTGGGAAGTAGATGAGGTAGTACCTATTGTCCTGTTTATTATCGAACCTTTGGGAGTTACTTCTACGTTGCTTATATTGCTATGCTACGCTTGTAGACGTGGATTGGGTGAGTGTATCCATGACAGATGTGAGTTTTGTTAATTAATGGTTAACTTAAGGTGGCTACTTAAATACACATCTGGGTGGATTGAGGCACCTGGGGAACCCAGTGTTGCCTATATTTTTGGAAATCCCGGGGTACCGTGTGATTCTCCTATGGACCGCCACCCAGGCTCAAAGGGATCATAAGATTATTCATGCTGGAAACTTCCATGTGCAGCCACAAGCTAATTATGGGCTCTAGCATAGTTGATTAAGTCGTGTGAACTCTTATAATGGTAGACTAGCAGATGTAGGGGAAAGTAGGTGTAACTGTCTACCCATCATAAGGTGCTAACGCTTCTGAAAGACTGTGTCTCGGTCATTCGTTTCTCAAACATCATGTAGTGCGAGAAATTCAACGGAGGAGATCGGGTCTTGTGGGGAAAAGTGCGCAAACGTCTGCAGAGTATACAAACTAATCATGGTTAGCCGTGTGCCCGGTTATGGACATCTTGAGTATCTAGTTCTTGGATTATCATGTTGATCTCATCACATTACTTAAATATAATTTGTTTGGGTTTAATGATGATGCTTAATTGGGATTGAGTTGGGTGAACCTTCTCAATGTTTAACAACCACCATGATAGTTAAACAAAATTTATTCCTTTGTTGTAGGAAAAAATTGGCTTTATGCAAAACTGTAACCATAGAGCTTTCTACCAGCAATATATGCATGTAGTGATAGCATTATTCTGTTCATTATGCTCTATGTGTTACATTGCCAGCATATTCCATGTGCTGGCCCGTTTCAGGCTGCAAATTTCATGTTGCAGACTTTTCAGACGACGAGTAAGGTGCCTTAGATCGTGATCTTTCACTCAGTGATGCCGTTGGAGTTGATGGCTCACTTTATCTTCCAAGTCTTCAGCTGTTATCGAATTTAGATGGCCTTAAGCCATATTTATTGTAATAAGTTCTCTTTTGAGACATTGGATGTAATAAGTGTGTGATTGCTACTCTGTTATAAATCCTTCAAGTAATGTGCGTGTCAGCATTACTGATCTAGGGATGACACTGATGCACAGAGATCAGAGTGTTTGAGGTCTGGTCGCTACAAGATGGTATCAGAGCACACACCAACTATAGGACACGACCACTAAGCTAAAGGCCTAGATCACTACTCTCTTCTCATTTCTGGCTCCTCTCCCGTTTCTACTCTTTAGGATGGCCGATGCAAGGAACAAGTTCGCGCAACCGGATGAAGATACACCTTTTGGATGCCACTTGAAGGAAGTTACTAGATTCCTGAACATTGGAATACCAAGCTTCACCGGGACCTACATCACCACTTTACCAGAAGAGGAGCGTTGGATGATTCGAGTTCAAGTTCCAGGAAGGACGTTCATGCCAGTCACTGAGCCCATAGAGTTTTCCTTTGATGCACCAACCTGGAATCTAGGAAAGAGCATGACAGCCCACATCACCATGGGACGCGTTGGAGAAATTTACCACAAGGATATCAAGGATACTATCTACCATATTTGTGGGCGTCGAGATGAGCAATGGGAGATGATCACCACCAGGATGGATAGATCTATTGCAGCTTTCATCTAGGAGTTAAACCAGCACATTCGTCGCCAGGAGAACCAGATGTGCGCAGGCATGATGGATCTGAAGAAGGTAATGACCAAGATCACGGAGCTGGAGGAAGAACTCAAGACTACACGTGATGGATATGAGGAGGAAATGACGATACTCCTGGAGAAGAATGATGATCTGAAGAAGAAGCTAGGAATATTCATGGGAGACCCCGCGCCAGGAGGAGATGACGACGATTCCACTTACCCGAAGAACTACATCATCATCGATGAAACCGACTCGAACCCTGACGATAGCGATGATGACTATGTTGATGAAGCTGGAGCAGATATCATGGAGTCTTCCACCGATCAATTTTTCTAGTCGACCACCATAACAGTAGTAGTATTCCCCCATGTATATAGTATAGTCCGAGCACTTTTGTAACGATAGTTAGACCGTTGTATGCCCTTGTTTGAATTGATTGAAGTGATTTGATTGTGTTTGTCTCATGTGCATATGGGTAGTGTTTTCCCTCTAGACCTCATTCTATTCTATTCTCTCATCTTTTCTAAACCCATCAGATGCCTCCGAGATGCGACAATGGATTTGCATTCCCACCGAAGCTCACTCAGTTGATCCAGCAGCATAATGCATTGATGCAGATACTAGTCCAGAATCAGAATCAGCGGAACAAAAACAACAACAACAACCCACCACCACCACCTGTTAATCACTTAGCCCGTTTCTTAAGGCTGAATCCGCCGGTGTTCTCTAGTAGCACCGAGCCGATAGTTGCAGATGATTGGCTCTGCAAGATTGGAAGGGAGTTGACCACTGCAGGATGCACAGATGCGGAGAGAGTGCGTTTTGTTGCACATCAGCTTGATGGACCCGCAGCGTCATGGTGAGAGAATTTCACAGCCACTTACCCCATCGACACTGTCACATGGGACCAGTTTCAGCAGGCTTTCCGTACTGCCCATGTTTCAACAGGAGCTATGGCCATGAAGAAGCGTGAGTTTTGAAACTTGCGCCAAGGAGGACGCACAGTTGGCCAGTATGTGGATGATTTTAGTAAGTTAGCACGTTATGCCCCAGATGACATTGCTACAGATGCAGCTAAGCAGGAGAAGTTTCTGGAAGGACTAAATGATGAGCTGAGCATGCAGTTGATGGTGGCAACCTTCAACAACTACCAGGAGTTGGTAGATAGAGCTCTCATGATGGAAGGGAAGCAACAACAGATTGACAACCGCAAGAGGAAGTATGGACAAGGGAAGTACAATTCTGGAGCTCAGCAGAGGCCTTGTTTTACTCCGAACTTGGGAGGACCGTTTCAGCATAACCATGGAGGTCACAATCACAATGGAGGAACTTCGCACAACCATAGTGGCCCCAAGAATGGGAATGGTAATGGAGGAAGCAATGACCAGAACCATACCAACCCAGCAACGCCCGCCAAGAAGGTTTTAAGTCACATTACTTGCTACAAGTGCCAGAAGACTGGACATCTTGCCAATGAATGTCCTGAAGCCAAGAATGGAAATGGCAATGGAAGCTCTGGAAAGAAGCCTAACCCTTTCAACAGGGGACAAGTGAACCACGTTAACGTGGAGGACGTTGAAGCACAGCCAGATGCAGTAATAGGTAAGTTTTTGGTTAAGTCATTTACTGCAATTATTATTTTTGATACTTGTGCATCGCATTCATACATATCAAGGGGATTTGTGGATAAGTATAAACTGCCCACCAAAGTTCTTAGAGCACCTATGTTAGTAAGCTCGCCAGGAGCGGAGTATATGGCAAGCCAAGGATGTTTTCAGATGCCATTGACCATAGGCAGGCATGTTTTCCCCTCAGACCTGATAATTTCGGAGTCGCAAGGTTTGGATGTGATTTTGGGTATGGATTGGCTATCGATGTATGGAGGAAACATCGATTGCGCTAGTAAGTCGACTTTGCTCACCACCCCAGAAGGAAGAAGGATCAAGTATGTATCTCGACATGTGCCGAAGAGGACTCAAGTGAATTCCTTATCAGGAGTTGTATAGGAGGAAGTACCAGTGGTGAAGGATTTTTCTGATGTATTTCCAGAAGAGTTGCCAGGCATGCCACCGGATAGAGACATTGAGTTTTTGATTGAGCTTTTGCCAGGCACAGGGCCAATATCTAAGAGACCATACAGGATGCCCGCAAAGGATTTGGAGGAAATTAAGAAGCAGATTAAAGAGTTACTGGATAAAGGCTATATTTGCCCAAGTTCATCACCCTAGGGATCACCCGTACTTCTAGTGGAGAAGAAGGATGGAACGTTGAGGATGGTTGTTGATTATCGTGGATTGAATGAAGTAATGATCAAGAACAAGTACCCACTGCCGATGATCAATGATCTGTTTGACCAGTTGCAAGGAGCTAAGATATTTTCCAAGATCGATCTGCGATCAGGATACCACCAGTTGAAGATTCGAGAGCAGGATATACCTAAGACAACTTTTACCACGAGGTACGGGCTATATGAATGTACTGTTATGTCATTTGGTCTGACTAACGCACCTGCCTATTTTATGAACATGATGAACAAGGTGTTTATGGAGTTTTTGGATAAGTTCGTCGTGGTGTTCATTGATGACATATTAGTCTACTTGAAGAATGAAGAGGAGCATCAGGAGCATTTGCGTTTGGTACTTGGGAAGCTCAGAGAACATCAGTTATATGCCAAGTTCAGCAAGTGTGAGCTTTGGTTGAAGGAAGTTGGATTCCTCGGACATGTTATATCTGGAGAAGGAATAGCGGTAGACCCCACCAAAGTTGTCACTGTGACAAACTGGGAAGCACCCACGTTAGTTGGAGAGATCCGGAGTTTTCTTGGACTCGCAGGATACTATCGGAGGTTCATTGAGAATTTTTTGAAGATTGCAAAGCCCATGACTGAGTTGTTGAAGAAAGACACCAAGTTCAAATGGACTGAGGAATGTGAGGCTAGTTTCCAGGAGTTGAAGAAACATTTGGTTACAACACCAGTGTTGATTCTGGGAGATCAACGCAAGGATTACCAGGTGTATTGCGACGTTTCTCGTCGAGGACTTGGAGCAGTGCTTATGCAGGAGGGAAGAGTTGTTTCATATGCCTCACGACAGCTTAAACCCCATGAGTTGAATTATACCACACATGATTTGGATTTAGCAGCTGTAGTGCATGCGTTGAAGACATGGAGACATTTTCTCATCGGAAACCATTGTGAGGTGTACACAAATCACAAGAGTTTGAAGTATATCCTCACACAGAAGGAGTTGAATCTCAGGCAAAGAAGATGGTTGGAGCTCATTAAGGATTATGATATGAGGTTGCATTATCATCCAGGAAAGGCTAAGGTAGTAGCCGATGCGTTGAGCCGCAAGAGCCATGTCAACACACTCATGACCGGAGAGTTACCCAAGGAGTTAGCCGAGGATCTTTGTGAGCTATGTTTGGAGATAGTTCCAAGAGGCTATGTAGCAGCATTGGAAATTCAATCTACCTTGATGGATAAGATCAGAGAAGCTCAAAAGATGGACAAGGAGATTGCTGAGATAAAGGAAAGGATGAGCAAAGGAAAAGCTAAGGGATTTCATGAGGATGAGCATGATACCTTATGGTTTGAGGACTATGTATATGTGCCTAATGATCCAGAGATCAGGAAGTTGATTCTGTAGGAGGCCCATGATTCGCCGTATTCGATTCACCCAGGAAATACTAAGATGTATCTGGATTTGAAGGATAGTTTCTGGTGGACCGGAATGAAGAAAGATATTGCGGAGTATGTAGCAGTTTATGATGTATGTCAGAGAGTAAAGGCCGAGCATCAGAAGCCAGCCGGATTGCTACAACCATTGCCGATACCCAAATGGAAGTGGGATAAGCTAGGCATGGATTTTATCACGGGATTGCCCATGACTCTTTCAGGCTATGACTTGATATGGGATGTAGTCGGTCGTTTGACGAAGGTAGCTCATTTCATCCTAGTGAAGACCACTTATACCAGTGCTAAGTTGGCAAAGATATACATGAGCAGGATCGTATGTCTGCATGGAGTTCCAAGGACCATTGTATCAGATAGAGGAACCCAGTTTACCTCAAAGTTCTAGAATCAGTTGCACGAAACTTCGGGTACCAGGCTAGAGTTCAATATAGCCTTTCATCCATAGACAGATGGACAGATCGAGAGAGTCAATCAGATTCTGGAGGACACGTTGAGAGCTTGTGCGCTAGATTATGGATCTAGTTGGGATGACAATTTACCTTATGCAGAATTCTCATACAACAATAGCTATCAAGCCAGTTTGAAGATGGCCCCTTTCGAAGCTTTGTACGGAAGGAGGTGCAGGACACCGTTGTTGTGGGATGAAGTTGGAGATCGTCAGTTGTTTGGACCAGATTTGATTAAAGAGTCTGAAGAGAAGGTTAAGCTGATTCGCAATAGACTCAAGGTAGCCCAGTCCAGGAAGAAGAGCTATGCGGATTCTAAACGCAAGGAGACAATTTACAAGTCGGAGACAGAGTGTATCTTCGTGTGTCCCCACTTCGAGGAGTTAAGCGTTTTGGAGTTAAAGGAAAGTTAGCACCACGTTTTGTGGGACCATACAAAGTTTTGGAACGTATGGGAGAAGTTGGTTACAAGTTGGAGTTGCCCGAAGGATTCTTAGGAGTTCATGATGTGTTCCATGTTTCCCAGCTGAAGAAGTGCCACACAGAGATGGCCGATATTCCTCTAAGAGATACAGTGCCACTGGAAGCGATTCAGTTGGATAGTGATTTGACCTACGTGGAGAAACCAGTGAAGATTCTCGAGTTTGCCAGCCGAGTCATGCGCATCAAGGTTATCAAGTTCTGCAAAGTCCAGTGGAGCCACCACACAGAAGATGAAGCCACCTGGGAGCGAGAGGAAGACCTACGGAAGGATCACCCTCACCTATTTTCTAGCCAACACGAATCTCGAGGGCGAGATTCATCTTAAGGGGGTAGGTTTGTAACATCCCAAATTTTCAATTTGGAATGTTATACATGAGATCATCATTGCATATCATATTTTATTGCATTTTGGCTTGATCCTAAAAATCCTACGCAACTCAAGGACCCACGGAGAGAGTTGGGGATTTCGTTATTTTCATATTTGAGTTTTTCTCAAATTTTGAAAAGAGGATCGTTTGATTTTAATTATTTTCTCTTCAAATATTTCTTCATTGAAAATAAAAGAGAGGGATAAAATGACTTTCCCAAAATAAATAAATATTGGAGATTTAATATTAAAATCAAATAAGATTTTATTCAGAGTTTTATCGTTATTTTATTTGAATTAGGGAAAATGTGCGTTTTTCAAAATTGCATTATAGGCTGAAATAAATGTTCACTCGGTCCGTCTTATTTTTAGAGGACGGGGAGGATTTATTTCAGGATTTTTGGACTCTATTTAGTATTTCTTTTATTTGTTTTTCTGCGCGAAATTATTTAAAAAAAACGAAACCGACTCCGGGCCATAACCGTCCAGGACTCCCCAGGCCGGCCCACTTATAAGCTGCACGTGACTCCCCCCCCCCCCCGTAGCCCGTCTCGCCGCCGCAGCCCACCCGCGCCCTAACCCTAACCCTAGCCGCCGCCACCACCCCGTTCGCCGCTGACGCCGCCGCCCCTAACCGCCACGCCGCCGTCGCCGCTACCGACCACCGCCGCCACCCGCCGCCGCCCGTCACCGCCGACCACCCCGTCGAACCCACCGCCGCCCTTGTCAGACTCGCCGGAGGTAGCTGCCCGCCGCCGCGGTTTTCCTTAAGAAAACCGCCGGTTTTCTTTTAAGAACCCTTGGTTTATTTTTTTATATATAGATAAGTTTTATTTTTTTCGGTTTCGTTATTAGCGAATGCCCATTCATTCGTTCATTTTAACGAACGGTTTTCGCCGTTTAGCCACAGACAGCGAACGTTCATTCGTTAGCCTGTTCGTCAGTTTTTCTTTTTCCAGGGTTTTTGCGCGATTATTTTCGATCGCGATTTCTGCCCTGATTTTCGTTTTAGTTTTTCTTTTAGCTCGTTTATCGGAATCAGGCGATTCAAGCGCCTAGAGTTTTGTCTCGAAGCCCTCTTTCTGTTTAACCAACTCAAACAAGTTTTTGCTACTGTAAAATTTGACTTAAGTCTAGATTAGTAAACAAAGCTTGTTTGTTTCGCAGTTTGAGTTTCGTTGTTTCGTTTGGTTTGATTATTTTTTCAAACCGGAGTTCTTAAGTTGAACTTTCTGGTTAGATCTCTTTGAGTTTTACCCGTGCTTCTAATTAAGTGCCTATTGTATGCTTGTTTGTTTGCGATAGAGTACCCGGAGTGTGAAGCGTGCTACTACGAGTCTCTAGGTTTCACGGATCATCAGCAAGGCAAGTAACACTTTAATCATACCTTTTTACTACCCAGTTTTATTGCATTAGATCAATCCCCAAACAATTACATGGTTAGGATCTGATTAATATGTGGGTTTTGGGAAGTAGATGAGGTAGTACCTATTGTCCTATTTATTATCAAACCTTTGGGAGTTACTTATATGTTGCTTATATTGCTATGCTACGCTTGTAGACGTGGATTGGGTGAGTGTATCCATGACAGATGTGAGTTTTGTTAATTAATGGTTAACTTAAGGTGGCTACTTCAATACACATCTAGGTGGATTGAGGCACCTGGGGAACCCAGTGTTACCTGTATTTTTGGAAATCCCGGGGTACCGTGTGATTCTCCTATGGACCGCCACCCAGGCTCAAAGGGATCATAAGATTATTCATGGTGGAAACTTCCGTGTGCATCCACAAGCTAATTATGGGCTCTAGCATAGTTGATTAAGTCGTGTGAACTCTTACAGTGGTAGACTAGCAGATGTAGGGGAAAGTAGGTGTAACTATCTACCCATCATAAGGTGCTAACGCTTCTGAAAGACTGTGTCTCGGTCATCCGTTTCTCAAAGATCATGTAGTGCAAGAAATTCAACGGAGGAGATCGGGTCTTGTGGGGAAAAGTGCGCAAACCTCTGCAGAGTGTACAAACTAATCATGGTTAGCCGTGTCCCCGGTTATGGACATCTTGAGTATCTAGTTCTTGGATTATCATGTTGATCTCATCACGTTACTTAATATAATTTGTTTGGGTTTAATGATGATGCTTAATTGGGATTGAGTTGGGTGAACCTTCTCAATGTTTAACAACCACCATGATAGTTAAACAAAATTTATTCCTTTGTTGTAGGAAAAAATTGGCTTTATGCAAAACTATAACCATAGAGCTTTCCACCAGCCATATATGCATGTAGTGATGGCACTATTCTGTTCATTACTCTCTATGTGTTACATTGCCAGCATATTCCATGTGCTGACCCGTTTCAGGCTGCAACGTTCATGTTGCAGACTTTTCAGACGATGAGTAAGGTGCCATAGGTCGTGATCTTTCACTCAGTGATGTCGTTGGAGTTGATGGACTCACTTTATCTTCCAAGTCTTCCGTTGTTATCGATTTTAGATGGCCCTAAGCCATATTTATTGTAATAAGTTTTGAGACATTCGATGTAATAAGTGTGTGATTGCTACTCTATTATAAATCCTTCAAGTACTGCGCGTGTCAGCATTACCGATCCAGGGATGACACTGATGCACAGAGATCAGACTGTTTGAGGTCTGGTCGCTAAAACATGCATCAACCCCTATGCATAGATTTCCCTAATGTCACCTCGAGAATCCGCGAGTTGAGTGCCAAAACACATATCAAGTGCATCAATATGATACCCATTGTCACCATGGGTATTCATAGCAAGACATACATCAAGTGTTCTCAAATCCATAAAAGTATTCAATCTAATAAAACTAAATCTCAAAGGGAAAACTCAATTCACAATAAGATAGAGAGGGGAAAACACCATATGATCCAACCATATTAACAAAGTCTGCAATACATGAAGATCATGACATCTCAAGAACACGAGAGAGAGAGAGAGAGAGAGATTAAACACATAGCTACTAGTACAAACCCTCATCCCCGAGGGTGGACTACTCTCTCCTCATCATGGTGGCCATAGGGATGATGAAGATGGCCACCGGTGATGATTTCCCCCTCCAGTGGAGTGTAGAAACGGGTCTAGATTGTTTTTTCGTGGCTATAGAGGGTTTTTCTCGGGTTATTCTTGGGGTTTTTGGAATATTTGGGAATTTATAGGGCGAAGAGGCGGTGCGGGAGGCTACCGAGGTGGGCACAACCCACCAGGGTGCACCTGGGGTGCCTAGGTGGGTTGTGCCCCCCTTGGGGTACCGCTCTGGTACTTCTGTGGCCATCCTGGGTCTTCTGGTCCAAAAAAATATCTCCAAAAACAAGCAAAAAACAACAACTAGCACTAGGCACTATGTCAATAGGTTAGTCCCAAAAAATGATATAAAGTTGCTATAAAAGGATTGTAAAACATCCAAGAATGAGAATATAATGGCATGAATATTTCATAAATAATAGATACGTTGGAGACGTATCAGCATCCCTAAGCTTAATTCCCACTCGTCCTCGAGTAGGTAAATGATAAGAGAAATAATTTATGAAGTGTGAATGCTAGCAAAGTGCACAAGTTTGATCAATGATAATTTCAATCACTTTTCCTAGCATCATAACATCAACTCTTTCTCATAAAACTCATCATGTTAAAGTAGCAACCAATTCACATGTTAAGGTTCAAACAATGAATTCTCTTGAAACTCAACAACCTATATTCTTAGCCACCAAACAATTGCAATTCAACTTATTCAAAAGAGTCTAACTAAGAGCTCCACATACTCAATCATCATGTAGTCTTCCATGATTGCTACTACTCAAAGCATATTCTTAGAATAAATGGCATCTGTCGAACACAAAGAAAGATACGGGCTTAATGTTTCGCCTCCCAACTCATTTATCATAGAGATAATTGTCAACAATAATAAATCATGATCAAATATATTTGAATGGTCATATGTGCCTAGATCTTTCCCCACCACATGATGCTTGCCAGGCAACTAGAGAATAATTGAGGTTTAATGAGGATGTATACTATTCACTCTTGCATAAAAGTAAATACTAAAAAGTAAAAGATAGGCCATTCGCAGAGGGAAGCAGAGGTTGTCATGCACTTTTAATTTTTGGATGACCAAGCTCTTAATGCAAAGGAACGTCATGTTATATTTCCCCTTATGATATCAACCTTTATTATGCAGACCGTCGCTTTTATTACTTTTCCATCACAAGTTCGTACAACGCTCAATTTTCCCTTACAATAAAAGATCAAACATATTTAGGAGCAATTTTTATTGCTTTATGCACCGATGACAACTTACTTGAGGGATCTTATTCAATCCATAGGTAGGTATGGTGTACACTCATGGCAAGAAACTGGGTTTAAGGGTTTTTGGATGCACAAGTAGTATCTCTACTTAGTACGATTTTTTGGCTAGCAAAAGATCCTAAGCAAACACCACATGTTGGAGGATCCATAACAATATAACTTCTATGCAAATATACACAACCATAACTCATTAAGTTGTCTTCCTTATCCAAATTCACCTAATTTGCTCAAGTTTGAAAATAATTAATGGGTATTCATAATCATAGAATATGCCAAGATAATATATTTGTATGTGGAAGTTCTCTTCCTTATACTAATCATTCATGAATTGCTTGTATGACCAATATTGTGATTGTCAAGCTTCAAAAGACTTCACTTTTTAAACCCAATCTGAAGCTACTACTAGGCATAATATGAACATATAGTTTCAACTTCATGATATTCAATTCATTATACAATTTACTCATAGGATATAAGTGAAGCACAAGAGTAAAAGACAAACTACTCCAAAAAGATATAAGTGAAGATCAAACGAGTAGTTAAGTAAATGGGTAGCTAATTGAGGACTCTCTCTTATTTCAAACTTTTAGATCTAAGTATTTTACTAAAACATAAAAAAATTACATTACAAGAATAGCACACATCATGTGAAGAAGCAAAAACTTAGGCTCAACCGAGGCTAACCGATAATTGTTGATGAAGAAAGGTGGGATGCCTACCGGAGCATCCCCAATCTTAGTTTCTTGAGACTTGTTGAAATATTAATTTTGGATGCCTTGGTCATCCCCAATATTGAGCTTTTGTGTCTCCTTAATTCCTTTTATATCACGGTTTCCCTAAATCTCAAAAATTTCACTCACACAAAACTCAACAAAAACTCATGAGGTAAGTTAGTATAAATCAATGCATAACCTAATAATTCTCTACTGTAGAAAATCGCTAACATTATAATTTAATATTGCATACTAAATGCTTTTGCATATTTAATACTCCTATCCTCAAATAGAGAATCATTAAACAAACAAACATATGCAAACAATGCAAACATAACAGCAATCTGTCTAAACAGAATAGTGTTTAAAGAGTGCAATATTCATCAAACTTACCTAAATCCAAAAATTCTGAGAAACTACCACACTGTAGAAAATTTATTATATCTTACTATGCAAAAAAAATTCAACATTTTATCACATTCTAACTTTTCTAGAGAATTTTTGCAACAGCGACAAACTTTCTGTTTTGAAATAGTAACTCATATAGACTTGCAAAATAAGCATGACAAAGGCTATACTTGACATTTTTATTGAAATAAAAGATGCAAAACATTATTCTAAATAACAGCAAGCAAATACTAACAAAATATAATGACGCTCCAAGCAAAACTCATATCATGTGACGAATAAAAATATAGCTCCAAGTAAGGTTACCGATAATGTTGGAGACAAAAGAGGGGATGCCTTCCGGGGCATCCCCAAGCTTAGTTGCTTGGATCTTCCTTGAATATTACCTTGGGGTTGCTTGGGCATCCCCAAGCTTAGGGTCTTGCCACTCCTTATTCTCCTCACATTGATATCTCACCAAAAACTTGAAAACTTCAATCACACAAAACTCAACGAAACTTCGTGAAATAGGTTAGTATGGTAAAGAGCAAACCACTTACTTTGGTACTGTCAAAGATAAGATTCATTGTTCTCACACAATGCCTACTATACCTTATCATTTCCACAATCTATATTAAACAATATAAGCCATAGAAACTAGAAAACAAGCAAACTATGCATTGAAAACAGAATCTGTCAAAAACATAAAAGTTTGTAATGATCTGAATTGTTCTCATACTTCTGCAACTCTAAAAATTCTGAAAATTTAGGACAGCATATATAATTTGTATATCAATCATCTATAAAAATTTCAGATCAAAAACACATTCCAGTGAATTTTAGAAATTCCTGGACTTGGCGTAAAAAATTCTGATTTTGCACAGAATCAAGTCAACTATCATCCACACTATCCCAAAGGCTTTAATTGGTACTTTATTGAAACAAAAGCTATAAAACATGATTAAAGCAGCCTAATTATGTGAATACACAAAAACAGTAGGTAAAAGTGTTGGGTTGTCTCCCAGCAAGCGCTTTTCTTTAATGTCGTTTAGCTAGGCATGATGATTTCAATGATGCTGACATAAGAATAGTAATTGAAACATGAAAAAGAGCATTGTGAATCACATGACTAGAACATTTAAGTCTAACCCACTTCCTATGCATAGGGATTTTGTGAGCAAATAATTCATGGGAGCAAGAGTCAACTAGCATAGGAAGGTATAACAAGCAAAACTTCAATACTTTCAACACATAGAGAGAAAACTTGATATGATTGCGATATGTAAAAGCATATGTTACTCTCTCATAATAATTTTCAGTAGCATCATGAATGAATTCAACAATATAAATATCACATGAAACATTCTTTTCATGATCCATAAGCATAGAATTTTTATTACTCTCCACATAGGCAAATTTCTTCTCATCAATAATAGTGGTGGGAGCAAATTCAACAAAATAAATATCATGAGATACTTGATTGGCATAGTACAACTGAAAATAAAAATCATGATGACAAGTTTCATGGTTATCATTGTTCTTACTCTGCCTAGGGTTTCTGCGTCGTATTACTCCATCCATTATGACTGGACAACACCGTAATGATAGTGATTTTTTTGATGCCCAACCACCTTCTTCGCCAATTGTTGCCTACATCTCTCATGTTCGTGTCTAATTCTGGTGTTTATTGATAAGATGTGATTCAGTATGTGTCGATCTGTACTACTTTTGGATGAGCAGCATGTGCATACCCTGTACTAATTCTAGATAATGAGCAGTTTGTGCATACCCTCTCATTCTCTAGGGTGACATTTTCTTATTCCTATGTAGATCGATGCAAATATTTGCGTTTATTCTACTTGATCCTTTTTACCATCTGCACCCAAAGGTTCTTAAATTGTCTTTTACTTCAGTCAACATGCGTGTGCTTATGTTGTCTCTTAACAGGTTGATCTACAACACTTCTTCATTGCAACTAGGAGAAACCCATGAATATGCAGAAGAAGCGCTGAGAACTATGTAAGCCATTGTGTATATAACATGATGAGGACTCTTTCACCATTTCATTTTACAACAAGGAAAACTTAAATTTGTAGCTTAGTATTTTTTGGTTGATGTAAGATTTGTTTTCCCCCGAGAAAAAGTAATATTTTTTTCAACTTCTTATCCAGTGAAATGTGCACACTAAACTAAGATGGAACTATTTATTACACATGTTATGCAATATAAACTGTTATAAATAATTGATGAAAATCAAGGTGAGATACAAG
Source organism: Triticum aestivum (assembly GCF_018294505.1). NCBI lineage: Eukaryota > Viridiplantae > Streptophyta > Magnoliopsida > Poales > Poaceae > Triticum > Triticum aestivum. Next base: position 535,996,143 of record NC_057813.1, on the reverse strand, counting down.
AACATCATAACCTTGATATTCTCGTCATATGTATATGACACATATTCTTGAAATCTCACCTCCAAATTGAGTTTAGTGCAGTTCCTTTTTCATTTTGAAATACAAATAATTCTAAATTCCTATCATCTTTGTGCTAATTTTCTAATTTGTGGGGAACCACAGACGTTTCCAAACTCTAGAATGATGCATGATTGGCCCACACAATTTATTGGCCATGTGCCTCTCACATTTTATATTGTTTGTAATATGTCCTCCTCAAACCGTTAACACAATGAGCATGTACTTGGTTCATCCGAGAATGTGAACATCAAAAGTAGCCCTCTTATGCACTCTGCTTCCCAGACATCCAGGGCATACTACAGTGTTGGGACGATACTAGCAATCATTAAGCAGATGGCTAAGCGATCAGATACGACGACTGTCAGGTATGTCTACGAAAAGGGCGCTCGAGTCTGAGTCATTTTAGATGCCAAGTCAGAGTAGATTTAAGTAGTTTCGGCCATGTATAGCAGGTCATAGTCATGGAACCTGGTGGTGTAAGAGTTTTCCCCTAAAAAAACAAGGTCATGTATGTTTGTTAGAAAAGAGTAAAGAGTACACTAAAGTTTTTTCTAGAACATGTGTTCGTCCATTTTGATGCGATTGTTTCTATGGGAAAAACTGAATATAGATTACCAATCCATATGCCTAATCAGCAAGTTACAGGAACTCGATTGTTCAAGTCGGCGTTGTTGGATTTCCTAGGAGTTATTTTCTTGTAGTAAGTCTATATTATGCTAGTGATTCTTCACTAGTTAAAATTGATTTTTTGCATTATTAATAGCATTACTTGAATTTTTTTATTATCTAGCACATGCTTATCTTTTTTGCACTGAATTTGTACAAGAGAACACCTTTCTTGCATGTGAAAATGGTTATACTACTTCTATGAGATAGGACTCTCTGCAGCGAGATTAGGTAAAACAATTCTTCAAATATTGTATGCCTGCCTTACTTTCCCTCACTTCCTATAAAACACATTGTTTCTATTAACACGGTGTAACTTAATAACGTAGTGAGTTGAGTTAGTTTAATGTAAGCTAAAATTACTGGTTTTAGCTAAAAATGTGATTCTTGACAAATCCAAACAAGAATAGTGCCCTTGCTACAATCCTAAGTATCAAACCAGAATATAAAACTAAAATTGACGGTTTAAACCTTGGTAATGAATTACGGGTATTGCGAGTCGATGCTACATCAGCAAAATCTGGTAAGTTAATACAACTACTAACGAAGGTCAGAATTATTGGCCATGAAGCAATATTAATAATCGCATGGCCTTCATCCTTTTTATCTTCCTCCCCACTCAATTTTACTGCCCTCCATTACAAAAAAAAGACACATCCGTGACATTTTGGGCTGAATGAATTTTTTTCTGTCATGCTTATGACACTTCTATGACGATAATTGTGGCAAAACCCGGTATCATCATAGATGTGGTGGGCTTTTCGTCCTAGGCGGGCCGGAGACGCAGCTGCATGACATTCTTTGGGCCATCCATGATGGAAAAAATCATGGTAGAAGCGAGGGTGAGGAAAATTTCGGGGAGTTCCCGCTTATGGTGGGTGGTCGGGGGCTGAGCGATGCGCGTTTCTCTAATACACGTACGCACGTGTTGCGAGGCGGTGGGCTCTAACCGAACCCGAGCGAGGCGCCGGGCTCTAATTGAACCCGAGCGATTGCAGTAGCTACGTTACTGAACCCGATCGATCGATCCCTTGTTGTTAACTAAGCCCAAGTGATTCATTCGCTACTGCTGCTAACTGAAGCCGATCGAACCCTACTGCCTCCTTCCCTTGATGAACAGTGAGCGTTGTTGGGGGGTTTGGATGAATAGTTCTTAGTGGGGTTGGATGAACATGACCCCATGGTGTTGCCTCTGGATGAACAGGACCCCGATCGAGCTGGTTGGGGGTGGATGAACAGGACCCCGTGGATGGCTGGATCAACAGGACAACCCCGTGGAGGGTTGGTTGAACAGCAGCCGGTGGAGGGATGGATGAACAGTAGCCCGTGGAGGTGTGGTTGAACAGGACCCCGCGGAGAGGGCTGGTTGAACAGTAACCGATGGAGGAGCGCACGGTGGAGGCTGGATCAACAGGAGCCCGTGGATGAACATTCGCAGGTGGAGGCTGGAGGAGGTCGACGATGGATGGACAGTAGCCCGTGGAGGCTGGAGGAGGTCGACGATGGAGATGAATAGTATCCCGTGGAATCCCGTTTTGCGGTATGCCACACCCCTCCCGATGAACAGGACCCTCATTTCGACCGTAGCGCTCCAACACAAGTCTGTTTCCTCTATTTTGCGGTACGCCGCACCCCTCCCGATCAATAGGACCCCGTTTCGACCGTAGGAGGTTCAACAGAAGTATGTTTCCTCCGTTTTGTGGTACGCCAGACCCCTCCCGATGAACGGGATCTCGTTTCGACCGTGGCCGGTCGAACAAAAGGCCGTTTCCTCCGTTCTGCGGTACGCCAGGCCTCGTTTCCATTGGCTGTTTCGTCCAAGCTGGTTGGCTCCCAATGAACAGCACACGTTCCGTTGCCTTCCGATGAACAAGAGCATTCCGTTGCCTCCCCATGAACATGACGATGATGTAGTTACCCCGTTCCGACCCAGCCATGTACACGAGCCCTGGCCGTACGTATGCGCGAGTAGGCGTTCGAGACCCCGCCCGTATGTAAGTACGTGGCCGTATTTTCTTTCTTGCACCCTGGTCGCTGTACATACATGTACATGCTATGCGTGCGCCTCTACTACGACACGTGCGCGCCTCTACTATGACACGTGCGCGCCTCTACATCGACTAGTATGTACGTACACGTTTGCGACCAGAATGACAACGCTACGTACGCTTCGACCAGGTGGGTCCCGGCCGTCACGCACTTCCTAGCGTGCGAAGATGTAGCTGGTGGGTCCCAACAGTCAGGGGGGTGAAGCATTTTTTTGCCTGTAATATGGGCGCACTTCCTTGCGTGCGAAGATGTAGCTGGTGGGTCCCAGCAGTCATGGGGGAAGCATTTTTTGCGAAATACGGTGGCCCATCCGTGGGTCCCTGCTGTCAGGTGGAGGAATACTTATTTTGCGCGTAATAAGGAGGCACTTCCTTGCGGCCGCCTTGGACCCAACTGTCAGCCTCTCCATGTATAGTACTCTTCCGATGGAAGTCGTTCCTTGGCCATGTTGACCCCACACCGCGCCGAGAGCACCAGGGCGGTGGACGACGTCGAGGCCTAGGAAGGGGACGACGCGGAGCCGGGGAAGACGCGGCAGTGGAAGCCCGCGCGAAGAGGAGTATGAGGGTTCACTGGTTTGGCTGCGGTGTGAGGCTGCCATCGTCGCAGGGCCTGGCCAGCGGTGGAAATAGTAGGGGGCGGTGAGGCCTCCGCGGTAGCACAGCCGGCACAGGAGGCAGGAGCATGCGGCATGACCGGTGCTGCTTTGGGCAGTTGGAGCAAGAAGACCAGAGGTTGAAGAAGCACTATGGTCCTTGGATGGACATCGTACGGTCACTGGAGCTAGAATCGTTCATATTGACTAAGTTAACAAAGCCCTCCGTCCCCGTCAACTTAGTAGGCCCACAATTTAGCCTCCCACCATGGTGGGTCCCAGCTAGCAGAGGGAGTATTCATTTTTTTGTGCGTAGTAAGGAGGCACTTCCTTGCGTGCGAAGATATAGCTGGTGGGTCCGAGCTGATAGCGGGGGGGGGGGGGCATTTTTTTCACAAGATACAGAGGCCCGTCCGGTGGGTCCCAGCTGTCAGGTGGAGGAATCATTATTTTGCGTGTAATAAGGAGGCATTTCCTTGTGCGGGCCCCTACTATCAGCCTCTTCCAATGGCTGTTGTTTGTTGACCATGTTGACCTCGCCGTGCCGAGAGCACGAACGTGGTGGACGAGGGCGAGGCCCAGGAAGGGGATGACTCGGAGCCGGTGAAGCCACCGCAGTGGATGCCCACGCTGAGGGGAGTACGAGCGCTAACTGGTCGGCTGCGGGGTGAGGCTGACGTCACCGAAAAATAACAGGATGTGTGGGTAGGTAGAGGGATGGCCTGGCGGCAGCATAGCCAGCCACGGGAGGAGGGAGCAGGCAGTCCCGCCGGCGCTGGTTTGGGTGGCTGGAGCAGGAAGATCCGAGATTGAAGAAGCACGGCGGCTGTTGGATGGACATCCAACAGTCACTTCTCTGTGTTGACTAAGTTGACAAAGCCTTGCGTACGTGTCAAATTTTTTTTAGGACAGCGTCATCATGTCAGGACCCTGACTCAATGCCACATCGATCTAGCATGTAACACCTCATATCACTTTGCGGCCTCACGCACGGTATTCCCACGGGTGTCGCCTTACCTTTGCCCGGGACCGTTTGCGCCGTTTGGCACACGTATATGATAGTGTCGCTAGCATCCATATGATAAGGAGCCCGGGCTGACATGGCTAGTCGTAAACCCAAAGTGGCACAAACTTACAGGGACATGCATCCATGACCCAGCATCGAACGTGTCGGTCATCAGCGAGTGAATCCAGGCTGTAGCACTGGGCTAGCAGGACTCCGGTGAACCGGGCTGTAGCGGGCTAACAGGACTCTGGTATTCATCGCGTGACATTTCCCCGAAGGGACAGACACAAGAACGAAGAAGGACACATGCCGACCAGCCTAAGTGTTCCAGAGCAGTAGCAAGCTACCATGGCTCAGTGGAAACACTAGGAGACATTTCCCGGTAAGAGAGGCTACTAAGAATAAACAACTAGATAGTCAGATCCCACACATACCAAGCATTTCAATAACATACACACAATATGCTCGATATGTGCAAATACAACATGGCATCACAACATGACTCTATAACTCAAGTATTTAATCAATAGGCTCCGAGGAGCGAGATATTACAAACAGGGGTCTCATGACCCAACATTCAGAGCATACATATCAAAGCACAAGCGGAAGCTATCATGTCTGAGTACAGACATCTATAAATGAAAAAGGCTGAGAAGCCTGACTATCTACCAAATCCTGCCGAGGCACAAGACCGTAGCTGAGGTAACAAGCTAAACGTCGAAGTCCACGTGGAACTACTAGTGAGACCAAAGTCTCTCTGCAAAAACATAAAATAGGCAAACGTGAGTACAAATGTACCCAGCAAGACTTACATCAGAACTAACTACATATGCATCATTATCAACAAGGGGATGGTGGGGTTTAACTGCAGCAAGCCAGCTTTGACTCGGTGGCTATCCTAAACTACGACTGCAAGCAACTCTTTTGAGGTGGCGCACACGAGTCCACATATTCACCATATCAATACACCACTATGGATCCGCTCCCGTCTCCCTACGAGAACGCCATCCATAGCACTCACGCTTATCTTGCGTATTTTAGAGTATCCACTTTCACTTGTCTATGAACTGATATAAGCAACCCAGAAGTCCTTTACCGCGGACACGGCTATTCGAATAGATGATATTAACCCTGCAGGGGTGTACTTCTTCATACATGTTTCCACCACTTAGCGTCTGCACACGACATGTGCTCGACAGACTTCAAGCGAAAGCCGACGTGGGTGTAGACCACGACCTACCTAAACACCTAAGTCTCTAGTCCAGGTTTATTGCCTATTCGGGTTCCATCCATGAGGAGATCCGGCCGGAGTTTCGCTCACAGCCCCAAACGATGTGAACAGGGTTCCCGAGACACCAAACGGGCATCCGGTACACCATGCCACGTACCTACCGCATCACAGCCCACCCCTACGGTCAGCGCTGTCCACGGCCTCCAGTAAGCTACAAACACCAGAAACTACTTGCAACTCCTGGACAGAGGACAAGGGTGAATAAGAAGTCGAGCGGGGTCATATTTCAGGGCCCAATGTATGGTAGTAGCTGAATCATGGATCACAAACACAGAACTCAGTTCCTGAGGACGGCTGCAATGAGACAACCCACCATGTACTCCTACATGGCCTCTCACCGCTACCTTTACCAAATCGTGTTCACACACTTAGCTCACACACAGTAGGACATGTTCACACACCTCTGATTCATCCCCGATGAATCAGACCTGACTCAACTCTAAGCAGTAGCAGGCATGACAAACAAACATGAATGAGTAGGCACAACAGGGCTCAAACAACTCCTACTCATGCTAGTGGGTTTCATCTATTTACTGTGGCAATGACAGGTCATGCAAAGGATAAAGGGGTTCAGCTACCACAGCAAGTAACAGTTGAATCCTTGTTGTCCTAATGCATTAAAAGAGAGCAGGAGCGAGAGAGTAGGATTGTATCGGAATGAACAAGGGGGTTTTGCTTTCCTGGCACTTCTGAAGATAACATTGAGTCTTCATCAGTGTCAACGATCACATCATCGGTATCACGTCTATCGAGAGGGGACAAATACTGGCAACACAGAAGGGAACACAATCAATGCAATGCACAATATGATGCATGATCATGACATGGCAAAATGAATGTGTTTTGAGCTAATGCAACTAGCAGCAGATTAAATGAAGTTGGTTTGAATACAAGATTCAAATTCAAACTCCATATGTGATTATTTAAATGCCCTTTATATGATTTGTGCTAAACAGCATCTATAAGTTGTTCTAACATGCATGAAAATGGTACAGATGGATTCCTTGAATTTTTCTGATAATTTTTCATATATAAATTATTTAATTTGGAGTTACGGTTGAATTACTATGAATTTTTGAAGTTTTGAACATTTTCTGGAATTTCCTGAATATTTAGAATTAAAATAATTCTAGAAAATGATTTAACTGCGTCAGCCTGACGCCAGCATGACGTCAGCGAGTCAACGGCCAGGTCCAGGTCAAACCTGATGTGCGGGGTCCACACGTCAGTGACACAGGAACTAATCCCGCGTTGACTCGGGCTTTGACCCGCTACGGGGCCCGCTGTCAGTGTCTGTTAGTGTGCTAATTGGGGGGGATTAGCCGCTAATGGCAACGTCACGTCAGCTCCCGCAGGAGTTTCGCCGGCGACGACCATGGCCGACGACGGAGATGCAACGTGTGCTCGCTACGGAGCACCATTCGACGCGTGGTTTGCTCCTACGGGTAGCTGAAGATGCGCCGCATCCAACTGGGCGAGCGGCAGCGGCTGTGGTGGCCGAAGCTCGCCGGAAACGAGCTCGCGGCGGCGCCGGAGTTCCGGACCTCAACGAGAATGGAGCTCCGGTGCACGGGGAAACTAGTGGAGGGTCTCAGCAGACTCCTGACGACGCGAGGAGCACAAATATGTGCTCGGCCGTGACAGATGCTGGCTCAAACGACGACGAGCTACGCGGCGGCGGCATGGAGCTCTCGGCCACGACGGGGCTATGGCCTAGAGGTCAAAAGCGACCAGGGAAGAAGGGGGAAACGACTCAGGGGCTCACCGCGAGTCCGTTGGGAGGGTTAGTGGGCTCGAAGATGTCTTGTCGGGGGCGAATCGACGACGGCGATCGACGGGGCCGAAGGTTGAAGAAGGCGGCGGTGTTGGCGTTCGGGGGCGTCCGGCGGCGCGTGTGCCCTTGAGGAGGCGTAGACGACGGAGGTGGAGCTCCTGGACAGATGGGAAGGCTAGGCGGTGGCTGTGGCCGCGGCGAACGGCGTCGGTGGCGATGGTGGCGTTCGGCCATGGCTGCGGCAAGCGAGGGGGAGAGCCAGGAAAGAGGGGGGGGGGAAAGAACAGAGGGGGTCGAGGCGTCTCCAGGCGCGGGGACAGGGAGGAGGTTGAGCCTCCAGCGCGAAGCAGGAGGTGGAGCCTGCGTGCGCGGCGCTTTCTCACGGCGACAGCAGCAGCTTTGGGGCGAGGGGAGGAAGACGACAGGGGGGGAACGCCTGGTGGGCTGGGCCGCACAGGAGCAGGGCCGGCTGGGCTACCAGGTGAGCGCCAGGTAAGGTTTCTCTCCTCTCTGCTTTTCCAATTTTTGTTGTTTTTATTTATTTTGTTCTGTGTTGTTTTAGTTTAGTAAAATACTAAACCATTTTATAAAATCCTGAAAATAGTTATGTGGCTAGAACTAAAATATACCAAACCACATAAAATGTTCCAGCATTATTGGACATATATTACTTATATATCAAATATATATCCAATGCAAATAGTTATTTATTTAAGTCAAAGGCCCAAAATAATTAACTCTTAGATACCAAAAATATTGTTTTGAGTTTTACCTCTTTGCAATATTTTCAGAGACTAAGAGGAACATTTTCTTGGACTTCTTTGAGAAGATTTTAATGTTGATCATTTTTAGAAGGTTTCTGAGGCTTTAAAAATCCCTCAATTCAAATTTCATTTGAATTAAAACATGATGCTCACATGAGGTCTAGCCTAGTGCATAACAGGACCAGGGATGTGACAACTCACCCCCACTAAACAAAAATCTCGTCTCGAGATTCAAGCGTAGGGTAAGATGAAGGGGGAACGCGACCTAGCACAATCTTCACGATCCAGGTTGCACTTCATAGGAACGTTGATTTGATCATCATCCTGTCTCGACGTCTTGCTCTGGAACTCCAACCAACATGACAACGAGAGAAGGAGGGGAACTCTAGAAGGATCAATCTTCTCGAAGGTCTAACAACTCAGGATTAACTCACGGAATGGGACATAGCAACATTTCTCGAGCTGAGGGACGAAGCACACCTCTAGAGGGATGGAGTGGAGCAGATGACGAGGTTTACCAGGTAGACTACAATTCCACACTTAAAAAGGTGGTAAACGATTGTCATCGTTGCGAGGAGTTGAGTTGCCATGATACCACAACGAGGCACCTTAGGGATGGTGACTCGTAGATATATCCCCTTAAGTGGCAAAAAGAATTACCTTTGATTCAAAGATCATTGAAACTCTTTATACCAGCCTAAGGCAATCACAAGCGATCATTTGGAGGGGGTCGGTAGAATGGCATACTCGGACTTGGATGATGTGGATTACCTAGTTGAAGACAACGTAATGGATGAATTTGCTTATCACCGGAAATGGAAGAGACCCATGGTAGAATGGCACATTGGCGGTGCAAGCTGGGAACAAAATGCAAATGCTGGGAATGATTCTGGTAACTGGGGAAGAACCCAACAATAGAGAGTGAATTCACTGTTTGAAAAGGTTATAGCATTGCCGAGGAAACTGAGAGGAATCCCAGTTAGTGCCGATGATATCACGTAGTGCTTGTGCGTGCTCTCAAGAACTTGAGCATTTCCACAATCATCAAGGTTTTACCAATATCCGTGTCAAGGATCCTGGCAACACAACTTGCTACCATGATGAATGATGATGGATGATGCAGATGCAAAGGAAGATAACACTTTCTTAGATTTCACCCTTGGCGGGGCCAAGGAAATAAAATCTGGATGATCGACCGAGAGACATTTAGCACTCCGCTTCTAATGTTCTCCTTGATGTGCTAGTGTAACCCATTCATAGATATGGTTTGATATCTAGAACATCAAGTAAAAGGGTCAGACTTCGGGATCTCAAAATCCATAGGGGCAACTAGGGAGTAAATCCTACGAAATCCCTATGGGGAGGTGGCCAACTTCCTCAATCAAGATATTATAATAACAGGTCTTCCGGCTAGGTGTGTTGGCCACGACATCCACTTTACCGGTTTTCGAGGGACCGATATTATAGTTCTTGGGAAATGTTCCAAACCATCATATCTGCCTGAGATTCAGATCTGGTTGGTGTCAGGATATTCCAGACTCATCGAGTCTAGGAAGAAAAACGAAAGTTTGCAACACAAATCGATGAGATGACGTTGCGAGATTCTCGGGAATGAACTACGATAGCAAGCTCCAAACATGAGCTGGTTCTGCTACTAACATGTGAACACGTTGTCCCAGACAAGCATGGCCACGTAGTAGTCTTATAATCAAACACTACCGAGTTCGGGTGGGGAACCATAATCGAGGATATCGAAGTCTTTACGCAAGTCCATGGATTAGATCCCAAGCATAGACTTCTTTTCCTTGAACAAGTCAATCAGTGGCTTAGTGTGCTAGGGACACATATAGAATGAAGGTTGCAAGTCTCCAGACTACAGAATACTTCGCACGTGTGCATGACTGATTTGGGATGATTCCAAAGGAAACAAAACAATCTTTCTCAAATTCACGGCGGCAACTTTCACCAAATGCACGTGTATAAGAGGAAGTCACTCCTTTCATCAAACAAATACTTCATGAGCTAGCATGAAGAAAATGCTTTCAAAAGTTTCCAACACTAGCTTAATGTTCAACAACATCATGGAGGAGATAAGGATGTTGCCAATGGGCTCAACAACAATTCTTCCGGGTTTCCCTTTAAAAGGAATTCCATAGTTAAGTGAACAAGTGATAGCATTGATCAGACCCAAAAGATATAATGGTGTATGCTCGAGGGATCAACCACGAGTAAGACAACATTACGAATATCGTTGGTTCTGGTCTGATTGGATGATAGCCCATACTCCAATCAAAGGTTAGATAAAAATGATAGGTCCAGCAACTGATCACAGGGACCAATCGATGAAGATATCATCTTTCGTCAACACATACTACACAAGAATATCCCTTTGGAACGAACTAAGTCAGGCAAGCTTTTATCTTCCAACTCTCCAAGTTGTTTTCTAGCTTAACCAACTAGCTCAGGGATATCCAACACAGATTCTTGGAGAAGGGTGGTTCACAAGAAACCAACTTGATCACGAGCTCAACACAGATGTCAGGTGACAACCTGGTAATACTTCCGAGAAGATCTTCGGAAAATCACGAACCACCGATATGTTACTAAGCTCGAGAACAATCTTGCTTTTTGAGGCAAGACGATATGATCAATAGAGCGAAGATTTGAAATAATCCTAACTCATCGATCGAGGAGTGCACCGAGAACAAGGACTAGGTAGCATGATCAACCTTAGAATGATGATTCAAAACCAACACGCTAAGAATGAAATTATTGTCCATTAACTACCAAGCAACAAGGTTGCTAGGAGTATTGAATTCATACATCACGATTCACTTGTCGGCATTCCGGTTGCGACAACACGGAACCGAGGGATGAATAATGATGGCGAGAAGTATCACTACATCAAGAATTCACAAGAGCCGGTGCAATCCTCATGAAAATCCTGACATAAAGACGGTAATACTTTAGGGTAGAACAGAATCAAAAGCCGGGCTGGCATTTTGATCTGCGAAGCACAATTGCTTTGACCCAATCCTAGATATGGAAGAGGTACTGGAGTTTGTTTCTCCTATCATTCCGCGATAGAATGGCTTGACGGACCACAAGAGTAATAGGCATCGATAAACGAACGCACGCATACTCTTGACTATCAATTGATAGACGAAGGTCAGTAGACAGCTAAAGAGGGACAACTCAAAGGAACATATAACTTTCTGAGTTGTGGATGCATAAATTAGTATGTCGAACCAAGTTCAACATAATTCTTCCGGATAACCCATGCAGAAAGGTTGAGCTGGCAGAGTCACAATATAGCATGGAGAACTCATCGAGAGTGCTCTTGTTGTCATCTTTTGGTTCAGAAGAACTCCTGCCAAGAATGATTCATGGTAATTGAAAGAAGGATGTACCATGAACCTCGAGGACTATCGCAAAGGTTACTATTATCCTAAAGGAACTAGCAACACTATCAACATGATGTAAGTAGGATGAATCTCGGGTTCAAAACCCAGGAATAGAATACCTACTCCTAAGTAGCATCACGGAATGCTTTCGAGAATAAAGGCCAGAATCATCACACTAGGACACAAATCATGGCTAGACCACTAGATGATCCCCTGAGACACCTAGGGTCATAATAATTATTCCAACATAAAGGTCGAGGCAGTAGAATACCTCAACTCAACAATTAGTGTGATTGAGCTGGCATAAAGGAGCATCGAAACCAGAGGGAAAGGATTTTGCAAATGCATCAGACTATTTAGAAACCTGGAATGACTCGGACAGCATAACGGCTGTAAATGCTCAGAAGAGATTTGAGACATTCACAAAAATGGTGGCATAACCACTCAGAAGCACAATATCAAGGTTTCGAGATCAACAATTAACATACGGAAGTAGTAGAAACTGAACTCAAGCTTAAATCCAACAATCTTATAAGTCTACGGATTAGTAACGCGTGATCCTGATAGAAAGAAGAGATAGCCTAGCTCTTAATCCCCGTAGGAAAGATAAGATGACTCAGATCAGAAGGGCATGAGGTATAAGGAGTAAAAAGAGCCTTACGTTCCATCCCACAATCAATTCCCTTATATAACTAAAGAATTTCTAGACTCAACTTCGACCAGTTTGGCTTGGTAATCCTACAGGCAGTCAAGCTCTGATACCAACGCTGTCAGGACCCTGACTCAATGCCACATCGATCTAGCATGTAACACCTCATATCACTTTGCGGCCTCACGCACGGTATTCCCACGGGTGTCGCCTTACCTTTGCCCGGGACCGTTTGCGCCTTTTGGCACACGTATATGATAGTGTCGCTAGCATCCATATGATAAGGAGCCCGGGCTGACATGGCTAGTCGTAAACCCAAAGTGGCACAAACTTACAGGGACAGGCATCCATGACCCAGCATCGAACGTGTCGGTCATCAGCGAGTGAATCCAGGCTGTAGCACTGGGCTAGCAGGACTCCGGTGAACCGGGCTGTAGCGGCTAACAGGACTCTGGTATTCATCGCGTGACATTTCCCCGAAGGGACAGACACAGGAACGAAGAAGGACACATGCCGGCCAGCCTAAGTGTTCCGGAGCAGTAGCAAGCTACCATGGCTCAGTGGAAACACTAGGAGACATTTCCCGGTAAGAGAGGCTACTAAGAATAAACAACTAGATAGTCAGATCCCACACATACCAAGCATTTCAATAACATACACACAATATGCTCGATATGTGCAAATACAACATGGCATCACAACATGACTCTATAACTCAAGTATTTAATCAATAGGCTCCGAGGAGCGAGATATTACAAACAGGGGTCTCATGACCCAACATTCAGAGCATACATATCAAAGCACAAGCGGAAGCTATCATGTCTGAGTACAGACATCTATAAATGAAAAAGGCTGAGAAGCCTGACTATCTACCAAATCCTGCCGAGGCACAAGACCGTAGCTGAGGTAACAAGCTAAACGTCGAAGTCCACGTGGAACTACTAGTGAGACCGAAGTCTCTCTGCAAAAACATAAAATAGGCAAACGTGAGTACAAATGTACCCAGCAAGACTTACATCAGAACTAACTACATATGCATCATTATCAACAAGGGGATGGTGGGGTTTAACTGCAGCAAGCCAGCTTTGACTCGGTGGCTATCCTAAACTACGACTGCAAGCAACTCTTTTGAGGTGGCGCACACGAGTCCACATATTCACCATATCAATACACCACTATGGATCCGCTCCCGTCTCCCTACGAGAACGCCATCCATAGCACTCACGCTTATCTTGCGTATTTTAGAGTATCCACTTTCACTTGTCTATGAACTGATATAAGCAACCCAGAAGTCCTTTACCGCGGACACGGCTATTAGAATAGATGATATTAACCCTGCAGGGGTGTACTTCTTCATACATGTTTCCACCACTTAGCGTCTGCACACGACATGTGCTCGGCAGACTTCAAGCGGAAGCCGACGTGGGTGTAGACCACGACCTACCTAAACACCTAAGTCTCTAGTCCAGGTTTATTGCCTATTCGGGTTCCATCCATGAGGAGATCCGGCCGGAGTTTCGCTCACAGCCCCAAACGATGTGAACAGGGTTCCCGAGACACCAAACGGGCATCCGGTACACCGTGCCACGTACCTACCGCATCACAGCCCACCCCTACGGTCAGCGCTGTCCACGGCCTCCAGTAAGCTACAAACACCAGAAACTACTTGCAACTCCTGGACAGAGGACAAGGGTGAATAAGAAGTCGAGCGGGGTCATATTTCAGGGCCCAATGTATGGTAGTAGCTGAATCATGGATCACAAACACAGAACTCAGTTCCTGAGGACGGCTGCAATGAGACAACCCACCATGTACTCCTACATGGCCTCTCACCTCTACCTTTACCAAATCGTGTTCACACACTTAGCTCACACACAGTAGGACATGTTCACACACCTCTGATTCATCCCCGATGAATCAGACCTGACTCAACTCTAAGCAGTAGCAGGCATGACAAACAAACATGAATGAGTAGGCACAACAGGGCTCAAACAACTCCTACTCATGCTAGTGGGTTTCATCTATTTACTGTGGCAATGACAGGTCATGCAAAGGATAAAGGGGTTCAGCTACCGCAGCAAGTAACAGTTGAATCGTTGTTGTCCTAATGCATTAAAAGAGAGCAGGAGCGAGAGAGTAGGATTGTATCGGAATGAACAAGGGGGTTTTGCTTGCCTGGCACTTCTGAAGATAACATTGAGTCTTCATCAGTGTCAACGATCACATCATCGGTATCACGTCTATCGAGAGGGGACAAATACCGGCAACACAGAAGGGAACACAATCAATGCAATGCACAATATGATGCATGATCATGACATGGCAAAATGAATGTGTTTTGAGCTAATGCAACTAGCAGCAGATTAAATGAAGTTGGTTTGAATACAAGATTCAAATTCAAACTCCATATGTGATTATTTAAATGCCCTTTATATGATTTGTGCTAAACAGCATCTATAAGTTGTTCTAACATGCATGAAAATGGTACAGATGGATTCCTTGAATTTTTCTGATAATTTTTCATATATAAATTATTTAATTTGGAGTTACGGTTGAATTACTATGAATTTTTGAAGTTTTGAACATTTTCTGGAATTTCCTGAATATTTAGAATTAAAATAATTTCAGAAAATGATTTAACTGCGTCAGCCTGACGCCAGCATGACGTCAGCGAGTCAACGGCCAGGTCCAGGTCAAACCTGACGTGCGGGGTCCACACGTCAGTGACACAGGAACTAATCCCGCGTTGACTCGGGCTTTGACCCGCTACGGGGCCCACTGTCAGTGTCTGTTAGTGTGCTAATTGGGGGGGATTAGCCGCTAATGGCAATGTCACGTCAGCTCCCGCCGGAGTTTCGCCGGCGACGACCATGGCCGACGACGGAGATGCAACGTGTGCTTGCTACGGAGCACCATTCGACGCGTGGTTTGCTCCTACGGGTAGCTGAAGATGCGCCGCATCCAACTGGGCGAGCGGCAACGGCTGTAGTGGCCGGAGCTCGCCGGAAACGAGCTCGCGGCGGCGCCGGAGTTCCGGACCTCAACGAGAATGGAGCTCCGGTGCACGGGGAAACTAGTGGAGGGTCTCACCAGACTCCTGACGACGCGAGGAGCACAAATATGTGCTCGGCCGTGACAGATGCTGGCTCAAACGACGACGAGCTACGCGGCGGCGGCATGGAGCTCTCGGCCACAACGGGGCTATGGCCTAGAGGTCAAAAGCGACCAAGGAAGAAGGGGGAAACGACTCAGGGGCTCACCGCGAGTCCATTGGGAGGGTTAGCGGGCTCGAAGATGTCTTGTCGGGGGCGAATCGACGACGGCGATCGACGGGGCCGAAGGTTGAAGAAGGCGGCGGTGTGGGCGTTCGGGGGTGTCCGGCGACGCGTGTGCCCTTGAGGAGGCATAGACGACGGAGGTGGAGCTCCTGGACAGAGGGGAAGGCTAGGCGGTGGCTGTGGCCGCGGCGAACGACGTCGGTGGCGATGGTGGCGTTCGGCCATGGCTGCGGCAAGCGAGGGGGAGAGCCAGGAAAGAGGGGGGGGGAAGAACAGAGGGGGTCGAGGCGTCTCCAGGCGCGGGGACAGGGAGGAGGTTGAGCCTCCAGCGCGAAGCAGGAGGTGGAGCCTGCGTGCGCGGCGCTTTCTCACGGCGACAGCAGCAGCTTTGGGGCGAGGGGAGGAAGACGACAGGGGGGAACGCCTGGTGGGCTGGGCCGCACAGGAGCTGGGCCAGCTGGGCTACCAGGTGAGCGCCAGGTAAGGTTTCTCTCCTCTCTGCTTTTCCTATTTTTGTTGTTTTTATTTATTTTGTTCTGTGTTGTTTTAGTTTAGTAAAATACTAAACCATTTTATAAAATCCTGAAAATAGTTATGTGGCTAGAACTAAAATATACCAAACCACATAAAATGTTCCAGCATTATTGGACATATATTATTTATATATCAAATATATATCCAATGCAAATAGTTATTTATTTAATTCAAAGGCCCAAAATAATTAACTCTGAGATACCAAAAATATTGTTTTGAGTTTTACCTCTTTGCAATATTTTCAGAGACTAAGGGGAACATTTTCTTGGACTTCTTTGAGAAGATTTTAATGTTGATCATTTTTAGAAGGTTTCTGAGGCTTTAAAAATCCCTCAATTCAAATTTCATTTGAATTAAAACATGATGCTCACATGAGGTCTAGCCTAGTGCATAACAGGACCAGGGATGTGACACATCATCAACCTAGTAGGCCCAAAAGTCAGCCTAAAAATATGTGGAAACAACATACAACCCATTATCCATTATTTTCAATAATTTACAACTCATTTGCTAATTCTTAAGGATATTCGAAGCCCATATTCTTTTTATTATCATTACGGACCATATATTCTGGGCACTGCTAAAAAGTTCAACGAAATTTTGCATATTTTGGTGGGGTCCGAAGTCTTTTAATCACGAAATTTCGAGTCACGTTAAAAATAATTTTAAAAAAATTATATCAAAATAAAATTCAACAATTCTCCACAAAAAAAGAATGAAATTTAAATTATTAACTAGCAAGATGCCTGTTCGTTGCACGGAACATGAAGATGCATTTGTATGAGTAGTTTATCTTGTGGGAGAAAAGATGATATTTTAATGTAATTGCAAGTTGGCTTTGGTTTTTATAAGAGTAGAGAATAGAGAAACCCATAAAAATGATATTTTAATGCAATTGCCAGTTGGCTTTGGTTTAAAATTTACAGTCCATTTCTTACGACTTATAGCCCATTTTCTGGGCAGGCCCATTTCTTACTACTTACATCCCTCCTCGTCTTGAAAGATTTGCAGCCCAGTAGGGCTGAGAAAAACAAGTAGGCCTCAGTTTTGGTATTCTCAAAAAAAGAACTGGGCTAGCCATTTTCAAAAAGAAAAAATATATCAACTGGGCTCGTCAAGTGCTTAAATAAAAGCGTAAGGGTGGGATGGACGGGCCACAACCCCCGCACAGTGCGCAGTTGAGCTCCGTCTCTAAAACTAAAAAATAACGGGGCGAGCTGCTGGGTCCCTGGTGTTATCCGCTCGTTGTGTAATTTTCTCATTTATTGACTACATTGACAATGGCGTGGAACCTAGTTGTCAAACAATTAGGAGGAAGTATTTTTTGGGCTTGTAATAACGAGGCACCTGCTTGCGTAATACAATGACCTTGGTGGGTCCCTACTGTCAGCCTCTCCACGTGCAGTCATCTCCTGATTCCTCTTGGTTGTTGACCATGTTGACAACGCCAGACGGCAGCATGCACATCAAGTGAACCAAGGTGGAGAACGACGGCGAGGCCTCGGACGAGAACGAACAACAGCCGTGGAAGATGCGACAGTGTAGTGGCAGGTGGAGGGGAGTACGAGGGCACCAACAGGCAACTCAAGCTTACGAATGGTACAAAAAGACCAAGGATAAATTGCTCATCAAATTTTTAGACAAAACCCAGATTGAACATGGCAGTAACATCTAACCCAACAACTCTTTTTTGCAGTCACAAACAAATGGATCGGTCTGATCCATAAAATCAGCATCATGTGCAAAAAAAATCATTTCAGGATGACTACAACTTGTTGTAAATAGAAGTCGAGCACGTTTAGAAGCCCCTTTGTCCACCTGCAACTTCTTTTTTTGCTGTTCAACGTGTCTGTCCGTGAGAAATCTCTTGCGGTAAAACTTAAGCCTCATGGACAATAGTAACCTCGCATTCAACAAGAAGAATGTGACAAAGCTTCTGTTTGCCTGGTTGGATGCATACCCTTCCATCGTTATTGTCCTCAAACAAATGTCATGAGATCTGAGAAAATCCTGGTGCTTATTACGCCACCGATTGGTTATATGTTTTGCTCCATGTGGTTGTGCCTAAGTAGACATGAAGATTGAAAACAGTTAAGGTCTGAAAAAACAGTATGTCAAAAGAACGACAGCTGAACGGTTAATTCTAGTACAATATATACAGGCTTTCAATGTGCATGAAATCATCACCTCTATATATAAATTCTCCAGAGATTGAAAGCATCGCAGCAAGCCAATAATTATGTTCAGATCAAAACTAAACATTCTGATACATAAGATCTTGACAGAATCCAGCAGCATTGATAGGCTATCAATGGACGAACTCTTAATTGAGCATATAACATAATATTAGTACCCAAAGGGTACTCCAATATGATATAAAACTTATGCGCACAAATGAAAAATGTAGCTTATGATTACAAATGTGTAGATGATAATATACGGTACCTGCAAAAGTGTGGAGCCAAACACCAACTTCTTCTGATGATTAAACGGGTCACGAATTACACCCAAGGTCTCTATTTTGGATGCAGAGACGACAATTATTTGTGAAGGTTTATAACAACTATCAAAGAGCAACCTTTGAAGTGAAGGGGCATCTTCGATGATGAGCTGTTGTCCTTCAAAACAAATTCCATGCTTTTAAGCTGAGGCGACTTTATTTGGAGACAACTGATAGGTATTTCTACTCCCAAAACAATCAGCAAGCACTCCAGGGTAGGGCAACTGGAGTGGATGATGTTGTGCAGTGAGGCCTCTGATAGATAAACCACCACAAGCGAAAGTTTTTTTAGCAGTGGGAGTCGAAGCATTTGTACCAAATCATCTGGTAGATGGCACAAGGAGAAGGTGGCACTGTGGAGAGAGGAGGAAAATTGCGAGATGGACAACAGTGGTGTGGGCATGAATTCCTTGGTGTGTTCGTGGTATGAAACTTTTGTGGTAATGGTACAACTTGAACTGCTGGAGTTTTCTGAATTCAGGTATGTCAGCCAAGCATCCACAGTGCCGGGTATGGACAGTAGGTAGCGTGTCGGGATGCAGAGGCATTGAACAGGGCCCTGCTGGTGACAGGAGACGATGGCTCTGAGGAAATCAAATTCAGGAAGGACAAATATCTAACGACAATCCAGATTGAGGGGTGCGGTGCGCCATAGAGGGTGCCACCGAGTTGAGAGGACTTTGTGCGACAGCAATCCTTGGTGGGGAGAAGCGAGATGATCTCCTTAAGGATGACATCCGGGATATCGCTGATGCGGTCCACCAGAGATTCTACCGGTTACTCGGATCTGGGTGGGGGGGGGGGGGAGCTTGCCGCTTATCCCCGCGCTACCGGGTGCGGGATCTACAACCGGCGTCGCCGCTGGCGGGAGCCTCATCTTCTTGGCGCTGGGGCTAGCCGACTCCATTTTCCTTGTGGGTGTCGCACCGAGCTCACGGGTTTGAGGAGAGTAGCCAAAGGACGAGCCTAGTGGCAGTGCGAGTGGAGAAGAAGGAGGGCTGGGGATTTCTATAGGAGTGGAAGAAGAGGAGGAGTCATTTTCAGTACGAGTGAGGAAGAAGGTGAGCGGGGGTTTTCTGGACGAGTGAGGAAGATGGGGAGCGGGGGAATTGGGGGGGGGGGAGACGGAAGCGGGAGAGTGAGTTGTTCGTGTTTATAAGGCCCGTTGCACTAACTACTCGCTTTTTCCCAAGAATCGCTCTCTTCTTTTGCGTTGCTACATTAAAGCTGGTGCATGGACTTGGCTGACTGACCATGCATGCAGGATGCATGTGCCCACCGGCCACTGCATGCACCTGGTTTGTTACTAGGCCTATTTAATAGGGTGGTTATGGAGTAAAGTAAGGAGATTTATTTTCTCTATGTACATCTTCTTGGTCTTAGCAATTAGCTCATGGGCCTAATAAACCCGGACGGAGGGAGTATAAGTGGAAGCGAGGAGGAAGGAGGGGTTTTCTGGGATCGCCCCCTTCAAGAAATATGGGCTTCTCCTCACAAAAAACAAAAAAAGGCTTTAAGATGGATAGGCTTTTGTATCGGCCTAGTCGGCTACCCGTGTTTCGTACTGGAGGGCCTTGTGCTAGAGGCAGCCCGAGACACTCTCCAGCTTATTACCCATTCGAAAGAAAAAAAGAGACGCCTCCAGCTTATGGTTACACATGAGTAACCTTTTTCAACCTGGCATCCACCAAATTAGAGGATGCGGTACTGGATGCAGACACTCACATTAAACTAAGCTTCATAAGATACGGTATGCATACTAACATTCAGAAGAACATCATGTTTATGCATCTCAATGATTCACCATACTATAACCAATACAAAGCTGTGAGAAGGTGTGGAAATAAATAAAATCGGTCGATGCTTCTCTGAGCAAAGGGCCTCCCTGCGCATGCATTAATTTCATGGGCATGCTTGTTTCTTCTCAATGTTGCGAGCACTTTGAGCATGTTGGCAACTCCACAACTAGCTAGTTGCCTCATCTTGCAATTGATGCTGACACATTTGCAGCAAACACATGAGGCAATAGTGATGACTCAACATGAGTCCATATTGTGCAGTTCCCCTGAAATCATATTCATTGTCCTGAATCTGAAAAGATAGGAAAACAATAGCTATACTTAAATGGTGTTGCAAAACAATAGCACATATCAATAGCTCGGCATGACAAAACACGATCATCTGGACGAAGGGGATACTGACCTGCCTGAGGAAGATTATATACAATTTCATAAGTTCTTGGTTGATTTCCACCTTCGGCTGCACTCCTTGTTTTCTCCTCCACACATGACAGGATCGTTCCGCACTGCAATCAGCAAGTCAATGTACGAATAAGCTTATTTCATCTTGCGGTGGTCATTGTACCTAGTTACGAATGTAGGAATACCTGGAGTACCATGAGGTTAGCTGACAGTAGGTAGATGCAGCCATCTAAATTTTGTGCGGTGCTACCAAAATTGAGGTTTGTATCCCTTCCTGTAATGAGAATTCTTCTTGAAGTTGGTAGAATGTGACGGCTTGTTCTTTGCATCAAAACTTACCTTTCCCCTAAGATTTGTTCTTGTTGTTTTGGGGCTGGTTGGGTTGGAAGTTCTTCTCGTGTGCCATGTGGGCACTAGAAGCTCCCTCAATACCCGAGCACGTGTGTCTTTTGCTCTCGCCTTCTCTTCAAAATCAAGAGTGCTAATGAGATCCAAAAGATAAAACTCATGTCTCTTGTTTTTCAGTGAAGTAGCAAAATTGTTCCACAAAGGTGGAAGCTTGGCAATGAATGGTCCCAACAACAAGTTCCTTAGAGAGTGATTGTATCTCATGAGTCTGCTCAACAACAGAGCGCTCATCAGTCATCTTGTAGTCACAGAATTGCTCCATGATGTACAACTCATTGCCAGCTCCCGAGGCCCCAAACGTGGCCTCGAGCGCAGCCCACATGTCTTTGTCGTTGTCAAACGGCATATATGAATCCATAATGGATTCATCAAGAACACTCAGCATGGGCGGCTTTGAAGAGGGTATCCATGTTCTCAAAAGCTTCCTGTTGTGTAGGATTAAGATCGCCCTCAGGCTTACCCTTAGTGGCGTCATAGCAGTACATGATCTGAAACCAATATACTGCTCTTGTGTGCCACCTTTTATATTGCACCCCTTCAAAGTAGGCGGCTTCAAAAGCGTAGCAAAACCACTCAGAGTAAATGGCCTATAATCAGGTTTTGGATTGGATTGTTGAATATATATGAGCAATTTACTATGAGATTTAATCCGAATCAACAGTAAATAGATCATGACGAAAATTGCAAAGATCAAAGTAATGATGCGGACTAAACCAGGAGGACAGAAACACATATTGTACAGCGGGAGCAGAACCGCTGTGGTTGATGTTGTCACTCATGTCGTTGATGAAGAGGTTACCGAGGTCGGGGAAGAAGGTTGTCGTTGAGGAAGTCCTCACTGGCAGCAGTCACAGCAGTGTGCTCCCCGAAAACCTGATCGCCCCTCTCCCGTACAGGATCACGAAAGGCAGGGTTCGGAGGACTGCTATCCCTTCTCGCGGTGCACGCCGGAAGGAGGGCTGGAGAAGAATTGCGTGGCGGTGCTAAGATCTGGAACGGTGTGAAACCATATGATACAGTGGCAGCTAGGGTAGAGCATGTCAGGTCGGTCGTGCGAGTAAGACCAAGTATAATAGTAGGCCTTTGGCCCAAGGCCATTGCTACAAATCTACCAGCTGATTTCCCAGAGAAATCAGTCGGCTCGTCAGCCGTCAGATCCTTCCCCGCGCAGTCGTTCGATCCAGTCAATGCCAACGCCCAGGTCATCGCCCTCAGGCTGCATCAATGCATCCTCCTTTCGTTCTCCTGGCTGCGTCGACGCAGCACGCGCCCCCGCCCGCTGGAAAAGCATCCCCCCCTAACTCTTAGCCACCATGCAGCATCACCGGGAAGCCGTCACAGCAACGCCGGCTCACAGCGTCCGGCGTGCTACATCACAACAACAGGAGCACCAAGTCATCAAAGTTTTGCATCGTAGCACCAGGTGGCTCCCTGCAGCGACACTGGCTCGTAGCGTCCAGCGTGCTGCATCACAACACCAGGAGCACCAAGTCATCAAAGTTGCATCGTAGCACTAGGTGGCTCCCTGCAGCGTCGCGCCTCCGCCTCCCTTGTCTGCTGCGTTGCAACACCAACGACGAGGGGCGGCAGCCACCGGCAATCGCGCCTTCATGCTGCATTGCAGCACTGGCGGGGTGTGGCTCCACCTCCGGCCTCCCTCTTCTTGCTGCGTTGCAGCATTGACATCGAGCAGCGGTCTCCTCCGTCTCCACTTCTTGCTGCATTGCCGCGCTGACGTCGAGCAGCAGTCTCCTCCAGCCTTCTTCTTCATGCTATGTTGTAGCACCTGTGGCTGCCTCCAGCTGCAACGTTGCAATAGGGCGGGAGTGGCGCCCCCTCTGGCCTCCATCTTGGTACTGGGTTGCAGCACTGGCGGTGAGCGTGGGCAGTGACGGTGTCGCAGCAGTGCGGCGAGCAGCCCCACTTCCTCCGCCCTTGCTTGTTGCATCGCAACAGTGTGGCAAAAAAACAGGAGCAGTTGCGGCAGTTGCAGCCGGACGGGGTCGCGTTCGTTCTCTCTAGAATTACTGCAACGGTGGCATGGTGGTCGCCATTGCGGTGGGAGTCCTCGCCTGAGAAGGAGAATGGGGACGGGAATAAGAGAGGAAGGAGGGAGAGCGTGTGGAGGAGAGAGGGGGTTGAAGAGATAAGGCGAGCTGGGGGAAGTGGTGGATGGGCCTAGAGGCCACGTGTCGAGCAGCACGAGCGACTTATCTTTCCTTATTATCATCCGGTGGATTTTAAACGTTTTCCTTGGCCCAAACCCCACGTCCAAGTCAATAATAGCCCCACCAAGGTTTGTCTAAAAAAAGCTGAGTAATTAAGGCGTCTGTTAATTATTAATAAATGGCTTAAAATAAATTTTCCGACCAACAAAAATATAGACCATGTGGATAGCTTTTGTCCTTAGACAGGCTCATTCCTGAAGAGCGCGCGTGTAGGTTTCCTATTATCATGCTCATGAAAATTCTAGAATAGATCACATTATAAAGTGGTGCAACTCACACCCACCTAGCAGTATGGGACTAAACTTTAGTCCCACTCACACCACACTTAGAGCATGGTTAATAGTATAGCCAACATCCGGCTATATGAAGTTGACACGTCATCTAGAACCAACCTAATAGCCTGCTAGTACAATAGTTAGTCCCTTTAGTATAATACTATATCATTAATAATGGCCCCACCTTTTGTCTCACAAAATATGTTGGAGCTCCTGCTACAACCGGCTACAAGTTTACAACCCACTTCTCTTTTCTCTCCTCTTCTCTCTACTTCAACTAAGCACAAATACTATATTTAAATCCTTATAGCATGCGTATGTCATCTAATTGTAGTACTTTCTCTAAAGTTACTCTCCACTGTGTAGTCTAAAATGCCGGGCATGCAGCGGGC
Organism: Triticum aestivum; assembly: GCF_018294505.1. Classification (NCBI taxonomy): domain Eukaryota; kingdom Viridiplantae; phylum Streptophyta; class Magnoliopsida; order Poales; family Poaceae; genus Triticum; species Triticum aestivum. The sequence goes on along the minus strand of NC_057813.1, from coordinate 535,972,069 downwards.
GGTGCCCTCAGTCGGCGTGCCGCTTCAATGGCGGAAGCAGTGAGAGGTCGTGTTGCCCTGACTTGCCATCAATGTGGAGCAGCGGGCACAGCTAGCGCCAGGAGGGAAGTGCGCACGGGAGGGGGGAGGGGTTTTTGTTGGGCCAAGAAGTTGAGAAGACAACCTGGGATCGGTCCGGACGGGGAAATATCATGTGCTCCCATACTCACTAGTAGTTTCATGCATATGACACTAGTCTATGTTACTACTCCCTCCTTTCCGGTTTATAGAGATGTTTAGAGTAACATAGTAATATGTTACAGTATAAGTTACTCCCCACTATGACCAGCCTTGGCCTCTCCCAATGCTCCACCATGTATAGCTGCTAAACCTGCCACGTAGGTATAAAATATGATGTGGCAAGTTAATTAAGAAGAGAGAGACTAGTTTGGTGACCACAGGAAGAAACGGTGGAAAGACAGCTTTGAGTCTATAGCTAATTAAATGAAGCAAGCTTAGCAACAATAAACTAAGCACCTATGCATTGGAGACTTGAGTTGCTAAGCCATTTAATTCACTTGGCACCTCATCTAAGCACATCTAAGCACTTAGCCCTTAGCACCCCCTTGACCGTGGACCTTGACGGTGTACGTCACCCTGTGTCCAGATCTGAGATGCCACGTGTACCAGATGAATGAGTCCAAGCTCGACCACCGTGATGCAAGAGGTGCGAGCCGAGGAACACTATTGGAGACCCCCCTCAGACTAGCCACAATGGGTAGTAACATATACTAGTAACATGCTCATGTTACTAGTCTATGTTACTACCTCTATAGTAACATATGTGTGGTAACATGCAACACTTCATTTATTAGGCTATAGACACATCTTGCCTTGATATGTGTGATGTTACTACTTTCCTCTCTTTCTTCATTTATTGCTTGCCACATCACCTACTTTATCTAGACATGTGTGATGTTACTACCTATGTTACTCCCACTGTGGGTAGTCTCATAATTTTCCTCGTCATCATCTGAGTCCAAGAACATCTCACCCACATCATCTTAGGCATGCAACCGCCTTGATAGACAACGTGCGCAGAAGGAGTAGAGGTGACTGGGGACGCACCATGTTGTGGGCACTCCGTACGTGCTCGTGTGCGTGCAGTGTGTGTGTTTTCCATCGGTGCTAGCTCTAAGGCCGAGGCTGTGGTCGTCTTCGTCTCCGACTAGTCGTTGAGAAACGATGACAAAGAGGTGCTGCAAGAGATGCGTAGGCGCCATTGTGTGCGAGCTTCACCATAGCACGATGAACCGGACATCGCGGCAGATGGCGCATGCCTCCATGCAGCCGAGTGTGCGCGCAGGCATGTGTTATTCACATGCATTTTGCGGCCGAGTGTGTGTGCACGCACGTGTTGTGTACGTGCGTTCTGTGCTACATGTTGTGAGCGTATGTGCATGAGTTGGATCGGATGGAGTTAGTGCGTTGGCGTGTGTACATGCGTGGCTGCATGCGTCCTGTACATGCGTGGCTTGTTGCGTGGTTATCAATATAAACTATAAAACATCTTCAACTTAGCATCCCGATGTATCGTCTCTAGTGGTTAGCGAAGAGTTCATGTTCTTTTATTTGCTTATAGGTGGGCAGGCGGCAAAAAACAGGGGAAAACGCGCAAGGTTCCTTGCAGACGCTCCACCGTGAGGTTCCTTGCTCCTTCTCAGTCGTCAGGAATCTATGTTCTTCAACTCTCTTTTTTACGTGAGCTTTGTTCATCCTTTTGCCAACACGTGAGACATCTAGCATCAAGGTACACGTGTCATGCAAGAAAATGGAGATAATTAGATAAGCAGTGCGTAAGTGAGTCATGCACTTCGATGGCACCTACTACGCAATATTTTTTCTCCTCAATGGCATGTGAATAGTGCATGTACTCAACGACGGAGGATGGGATGGTAGCCATGACATGGTCAGCCTTTTTGGAGAGAGTACGTACTAAATAACTTTGATGTGTCCCGTCAACTTGTAGAACAACGAGAAGCTTGCTTACTACGCCTTCTCCCTCGCCAACGCGTGCGTGGTGGCTCGCAGCACGAGGAGAAACTTTTTCTTACAAGCCGGCTGCCCACCTATAGAACCTCCTCGCGCTGGCCAATTCCTCTCCAAACACCTAAGGAGGCAGTTGAACCGAATAAGTCTAACTTGCTCCAATTTAACCCTCATGTTTGGATACTTTAGGGCTATTTGAGCCCCAACTAGCTCAAACTAACTCTAACCCATGGATCCAAACAGGGCCAAAGTTAGTCTCGGAAAATGCGTTAAGCCCTATATACATGGACGGACGGAGTACATGATACGTACTAGCAAATGCTCACCATTGGTTAGTAGTTCATTGGTTGGTTTTGATTTTTGATTCAGTTGCTGTGCTGCTACCGCCAATATTCGTGTGTGGTTATTTCTAGAGTAAAAAAAGGAGGTACTAGTACTTACCGTTGGAAAGGTGAAGTGATGGTTGCTTTGCCCGAGCAACTTATTACTCTGGGAATATGGGAGTACCAGCGGATTCAAGGAACAGAGAAATGATGGTTGCTTCGTCCGAGCAACTTACTATGGCGAAGGTGGGGCTTTGTGATTTGACTGCTCACTAGTCATTACTACTGTGGCGCAACGACCGGGGTGAATCTTTCCCTGCAGTTGTGCACTCAATACTGCTGCATGGTAGTTGGAGCCGGATGAAGGATGTCCCACATGTCGGCGAAACGAAGTTGAATTGTTTTTGGCATTGCTATCAATCCTTCAGGATTTGTTTACATGTACGCATAATTTTAATGAAATTGTACTATGATGCTATGAAGGTTTCAACTTTGGTTCCCGCAGGAAAAAAAGGTTTGAATTTAGGATTCATGTCTCTTGCCTCAAGATTATCTTGTTACAACATTCCATCAAATACAAATGAAACTACCATGGCTGCTAATGCATCTCAATGGTCCGTAGATCAGCGCCAATATTCACATCACAACTAAAGACAAAGTTGTGGTAAGGTGTATAAATAAAGAAAAATATATAATTGATCGATGATGTTCATAGGCATGGCTCCATTTCCTTGGCACATTGTTCATTGCTTGGCAGCTAGTTTCACCCAGCTCTGTAACCAAAAAAGAGGTGTATGGAGGACACCACAATCCAATCATTTTGTGCAGCTCCACTAAAATTGAGCAGACCATCCTATTTGCAAAGATATCCAGTAAGTATGATTACAATAATAGTGGAACTAGATGATGAAACATAACACACACAAATAGAAGCCGATCACCTCTACGATCTCTCTTTAGGACTAATTAATTGTTGGATAAGATTAGGCACGGAGTTGGATGAGGAGGATAGCAAAACCAATCTTCCTTTCTGCAGTCCCACAGAAATGTAAAAATATTGCCCGTGTGACATTTTGGCGGAACTACACAAAACACTCTTAATAAAAAAGTGATTTGTGCAGTTCACCAAAAGGTCGCAATAGCAACAAGGTGAAAATGGATAGCCCTGTTTGCAAAAGGACATAGAAAGGAAACAATTACTGCCCAATAACACGAGTTGAAGACACATAAGCCAACAAAAAATAAGCATATTCCATGTAATAAGGGAAAGATAGCACATGGTGGTTTATCAAAAATGGTTTGAGGATGAGATTGCAAGATGGAAAGTACGTCGGCCGAGATATGTTTTAAGCAAACAACTAAAGAAGATCCACATGCAACAACGTGGGAAGATGGGCAATGGAGCAAGGTCGGAGGAAGCTATACCTGAGGGCCGTCGGGATGTTACTAGGAAGGCGCCGGCGGCCGGGATCTTCCTATACTCCGACAGCGAGCAAGTCGCGAAGGCCCTACCACGCTGGAGCTTGGTCAAAGAGAATGGCGGATACTGCAGATCGGGACGTGCTGCCTCAACACCATCGAACGGAGAGATGATGCACATCCTCCCTTTCCGCCAGCGGACGGGATGCGGCCGGATCACCGACCAACGCTGACAGAGAGAGAGGCCACCGCCGCCTTGTGTGAGATGTGTTGGGGAATGCGGTAATTTCAAAAAATTTCCTACGATCACGCAAGATCTATCTAGGTGATGCATAGCAACGAGAAGGGAGAGTGTGTCCACGTACCCTCGTAGACCGAAAGCGGAAGCATTTAGTTAACGCGGTTGATGTAGTCGAACGTCTTCCCGATCCAACCGATCAAGTACCGAAAGCACGACACCTCCGTGATCTGCACACGTTCAGCTCAGTGACGTTCCTCAAACTCTAAATCTAGCTGAGGCTGAGGGACAGTTCCATCAGCATGACGGCGTGGTGACGGTGATGATGAAGTTACCGGCGCAGGGCTTCGCCTAAGCACTACGATGATATGACCGAGGTGGAAAACTGTGGAGGGGGGCAGCGCACACAGCTAAAGATCAACTTGTGTCTTGGGGTGATCCCCTCCCCCGTATATAAAGGAGGAGACGGGAGGCCAGCCGGCCCTCCCTGGCACGCCCCCAAGAGGGGAATCTTACTAGGACTCCAAGTCCTAGTAGGTTTCCACCAAAAGGGAGAGAGGGGGAAGGAAGGAGAGGGAGAGGGAGAAGGAAAGGCCCCCCCTTTCCTAGTCCAATTCGGACTCAAGGGGGAGGAGGCACGCGGCCTGCCCTGGCCGCCCCTCTCTCTCTCCACTAAGGCCCATCGGGGCCCACTAGTTCCCCCGGGGGTTCCGATAATCCTCCGTCACTCCGGTTTTATCCGAAACTTCCCCGGAACACTTTCGGTGTCCGAACATAGCCGTCCAATATATAAATCTTTATGTCTCAACCATTTCGAGACTCCTCATCATATCTGTGATCTCATCCAGAACTCCGAACAACCTTCGGTACATCAAATCACATAAACTCATAATACCAATCGTCATCAAACGTTAAGCATGCGGACCCTACGGGTTCAAGAACTATGTAGACATGACCGAGACACGTCTCCGGTCAATAACCAATAGAGGAACCTGGATGCTCATATTGGTTCCTACTTATTCTATGAAGATCTTTATCGGTCAAGCCGCATAAAGACATACATTGTTCCCTTTGTCATCGGTATGTTACTTGCCCGAGATTCGATCGTCAGTATCATCATACCTAGTTCAATCTCGTTACCGGCAAGTCTCTTTACTCATTCCGTAATACTTCATCCCTCAACTAACTCATTAGTCACAATGCTTGCAAGGCTTATAGTGATGAGTATTACCGAGAGGGCCCAGAGATACCTCTCCGAAACACGAAGTGCCAAATCCTAATCTCGATCTATGCCCTCCCAACAAACACCTTTGGAGACACCTGTAGTGCACCTTTATAATCACCCATTTATGTTGTGACATTTGGTAGCACACAAAGTGTTCCTCCGATATTTGGGAGTTGCATAATCTCATAGTCTGAGGAACTTGTATAAGTCATGAAGAAAGCAGTAGCAATGAAACTGTAACAATCACAATGCTGAGCTAACGGATGGGTCATGTCCATCACATCATTCTCCTAATGATGTGATACCATTTATCAAATGACAACACATGTCAATGGTTAGGAAACATAACCATCTTTGATTAACGGGCTAGTACAGTGGAGGCATACTAGGGACAATATGTTTTGTCTATGTATTCACACATGTACTAAGTTTCCGGTTAATACAATTCTAGCATGAATAATAAACATTTATCATGATATAAGAAAATATAAATAACAACTTTATTATTGCCTCTAGGGCATATTTCCTTCAGTCTCCCACTTGCACTAGAGTCAATAATCTAGTTCACACCGCCATGTGATTTAACATCAATAGTTCACATTTGTATGTGATTAACACCCATAGTTCACATCGCCATGTGACCAACAACCAAAGGGTTTACTAGAGTCAATAATCTAGTTCACATTGCTATGTGATTAACACCCAAATAGTACTAAGGTGTGATCATGTTTTGCTTGTGAGAGAAGTTTAGTCAACAGGTCTGTCACATTCAGAGCCGTATGTATTTTGCAAATATTCTATGCCTATAATTCTCTGCATGGAGCTACTTTAGCTAATTGCTCCCATTTTCAATATGTATCCAGATTGAGAGTCAGAGTCATCTGGATCGGTGTAAAAGCTTGCATCGATGTAACTCTTTACGACGAACTCTTTATCACTTCCATAACCGAGAAATATTTCATTATTCCTCACTAAGGATAATTTTGACCGTTGTCCAGTGATCTACTCCTAGATCACTATTGTACCCCCTTGTCAAACTCATGGCAAGGTACACAATAGGTATGGTACACAGCATAACATACTTTATATAACCTATGACTGAGGCATAGGGAATGACTTTCATTCTCTTTCTATCTTCTGTCGTGGTTGGGCTTTGAGTCTTACTCAACTTTACACCTTGTAACACAGACAGGAACTCCTTTGACTGATCCATTTTGAGCTCTTTCAAAAACTTGTCAAGGTATATACTCATTGAAAAAACTTATCAAGCATCTTGATCTATCTCTATAGATCTTGATGCCCAATATGTAAGTAGCTTCACCGAGGTCTTTCTTTGAAAATCTCCTTTCAAACTCTCCTTTATGCTTTCCAGAAAATTCTACATCATTTCCGATCAACAATATGTCATTCACATATACTTATCAGAAAGGCTGTAGTGCTCCCACTCACTTTCTTGTAAACACATGCTTCATTGCAAGTATGGATAAAACTATATGCTTTGATCAACTCATCAAAGCGTATATTCCAACTCCGAGATGCTTGCACCAGTCAATAGATGGATTGCTGGAGCTTGCACACCTTGTTAGTACCTTTAGGATTAACAAAACCTTCTAGTTGCATCATATACAAGTCTTCTTTAAGAAATATCCATTTAATGAATGCAGTTTTGACATCCATTTGCCAGATTTCATAAAATATGGCAATTGCTAACATGATTCGGATGGATTTAAGCATCGTTACAGTTGAGAAAATCTCATTGTAGTCAACAACTTGAACTTGTTGAAACCCCTTTGGCGACAAGTCGAGCTTTGTAGATAGTCACACTACTATCAGCATCCGTCTTCCTCTTGAAGATCCGTTTATTTTCTATGGCTTGTTGATCATCGGGCAAGTCCACCAAAGTCCACACTTTGTTCTCATACATGGATCTCATCTCAGATTTCATGGCCTCAAGCCATTTCGTGTACTCTGGGCTCATCATCGCTTCCTCGTAGTTCGTAGGTTCACCATGTTCTAGTAACATGACTTCCAGAACAGGATTACCGTACCACTCTAGTGCGGATCTCACTCTGGAAGACCTACGAGGTTTGGTAGTAACTTGATCTGAAGTTTCATGATCATCATCATTAGCTTCCTCACTAATTGGTGTAGGAATCACTGGAACTGATTTCTATGATGAACTACTCTCCAATTCGGGTGAAGGTACAGTTACCTCACCAAGTTCTACTTTCCTCCCACTCACTTCTTTCAAGAGAAACTCCTTCTCTAGAAAGGTTCTGTTCTTAGCAACAAAAATCTTGCCTTTGGACTTGTGGTAGAAGGTGTACCCAATTGTTTCCTTAGGGTATCCTATGAAGACACATTTCTCCTATTTGGGTTTGAGCTTATCGGGCTGAAGCCTTTTGACATAAGCATCACATCCCATAACTTTAAGAAACGACAACTTAGATTTGTTGCCAAATCACAATTCATACGGTGTCGTCTCAACAGACTTTGATGGTGCCCTGTTTAACGTGAATGCAGCTGTCTCTAATGCATAACCCCAAAACGATAGTGGTAAATCAGTAAGAGACATCATAGATTGCATCATATCTAATAAAGTACGGTTACGATGTTTGGACACGCCATTACAATGTGGTGTTCCAGGTGGTGTGAGTTGTGAAACTATTCCACGTTGTTTCAAACGAAGACCAAACTCGTAACTCAAATATTCGCCTCTACGATCAGATCGTAGAAACTTTTATTTTCTTCTTACTATGATTCTCCACTCCACTCTGAAATTCTTTGAACTTTTCAAATGTTTCAAACTTGTGTTTCATTAAGTAGATATACCCATATCTGCTTAAATCATCTGTGAAGGTCAAAAAATAACAATACCCGCCACGAGCATCAACACTCATTGGACCGCATACATCGGAATGCATTATTTCCAATAAGTCACTATATCATTCCATTGTTCCGGAGAACGGAGTTTTAGTCATCTTGCACGTAAGGCACGGTTCGCAAGTATCAAATGATCCATAACCAAGTGATTCAAAAAGTCCATCTTTATGGAGTTTCTTCATGCGCTTTACACCGATATGACCCAAACGGCAGTGCCACAAATAAGTTGGACTATCATTATCAACTTTGCATATTTTGGCATGAATATTATGAATATGTGTATTACCATGATCGAGATTCAATAAACCATCAACATTGGGTGTATGACCATAGAAGGTTTTATTCATGTAAACAGAGTAACAATTATTCTTGTCTTAAATGAATAATCGTATTGCAGTTAACATGATCTAATCATATTCATGCTCAACGCAAACACCAAATAACATTTATTTAGGTTCAACACTAATCCCGAAATATAAGGGAGTGCTCGATGATGATCATATCAATCTTGGAACGACTTCCAACACACATCATGACTTCATCCTCAACTAGTCTCTATTTATTCTGCAACTCCTATTTCGAGTTACTAATCTTAGCAACCAAACAAGTATCAAATACCCAGGAATTACTATGAGTACTAGTAAGGTACACATTAATAATATGTATATCAAATATACCTTTGTTCACTTTGCCATCCTTCTTATCCGCCAAATATTTGGGGCAGTTCCACTTCCAGTGACCATTTCCTTTGTAGTAGAAACACTCAATTTCAGGCTTAGGTCCAGCTTTGAGCTTCTTCACGGGAGTGACAACTTGCTGCCATTCTTCCTTAAGTTCCCTTTCTTTCCCTTTGCCCTTTTCTTGAAACTAGTGGTCTTGTTTAATCATCAACACTTGATGCTCTTTCTTGATTTCTACCTTCATCGATTTCAGCACCACGAAGAGCTCGGGAATCGTTTTCGTCATCCCTTGCATACTATAGTTCATCAAGAAGTTCCAGTAACTTGGTGATGGTGACTAGTGAACTCTGTCAATCACTCTCTTATCTGGAAGATTAACTCCCACTTGATTCAAGTGATTGTAGTACCCAGACATTCTGAGCACATGCTCACTAGTTGAGCAATTCTCCTCCATCTTTTGGGCAAAGTACTTGTCAGAGGTCTCATACCTCTTGACACGGGCATGAGTCTAAAATACCAATTTCAGCTCTTGGAACATCTCATATGCTCCGTGACATTTCAAAAAAAAATTTGAAGTCCCGTTCTAAGCCATAAAGCATGGTGCACTAAACTATCAAGTAGTCATCATATTGAGCTAGCCAAACGTTCACAACGTCTGCATCTGCTCCTGTAATAGGTCTGTCACCTAGCGGTGCATCAAGGACATAATTCTTCTGTGTAGCAATGAGGATACACCTCAGATCACGGACCCAGTCCGCATCATTGCTACTATCACCTTTCAACTTAGTTTTCTATAGGATCATATAAGAAACATAGGGAAGCTATAACGCGAGCTATTGATCTGCAACATTTTTGCAAAATACTATCAGGACTAAGTTCATGATAAATTAAAGTTCAATTAATCATATTACTTAAGAACTCCCACTTAGATAGACATCCCTCTAGTCATCTAAATGATCATGTGACCCAAATCAACTAAACCATGTCCGATCATCACGTGAGATGGAGTAGTTTTCAATGGTGAACATCACTATGTTGATCATATCTACTATATGATTCACACTCGACCTTTTGGTCTCCAGTGTTCTGAGTCCATATCTGCATATGCTAGGCTCGTCAAGTTTAACCCGAGTATTCTGCGTGTGCAAAACTGGCTTGCACCCGTTGTATGTGAATGTAGAGCTTATCACACCCGATCATCACGTGGTGTCTCGGCACGATGAACTGTAGCAACGGTGCATACTTAGGGAGAACACTTATACCTTGAAATTTAGTAAGGGATCATTGAGGGAGTCCCGGACTAGGGGGTGTCCGGACAGCCGAACTATCATTGTCGGCCGGACTCCAAGACTATGAAGATACAAGATTGAAGACTTCGTCCCGTGTCCGGATGGGACTTTCCTTGGCGTGGAAAGCAAGCTTGGCGATACGGATATGTAGATCTCCTACCATTGTAACCGACTCTGTGTAACCCTAGCCCTCTCCGGTGTCTATATAAACCGGATGGCTTTAGTCCATAGGACGAACAACAATCATACCATAGGCTAGCTTCTAGGGTTTAGCCTCCTTGATCTCGTGGTAGATCTACTCTTGTAATACCCACATCATCAATATCAATCAAGCAGGACGTAGGGTTTTACCTCCATCAAGAGGGCCCGAACCTGGGTAAAACATTGTGTCCCTTGTCTCCTGTTACCATCCGCCTAGACGCACAGTTCGGGACCCCCTACCCGAGATCCGCCGGTTTTGACACCGACATTGGTGCTTTCATTGAGAGTTCCTCTGTGTCGTCACCGATAGGCTCGATGGCTTCTTCGATCATCACCAACGACGCAGTCCAGGGTGAGACTTTTCTCCCCGGACAGATCTTCGTATTCGGCGGCTTTGCACTGCGGGCCAATTTGCTTGGCCATCTGGAGCGGATCGAAAGCTACGCCCCTGGCCGTTAGGTCAGATTTGGAAGTTTGAACTTCACGGCTGACATCCGCGGGGACTTGATCTTCGATGGATTCGAGCCACAGCCGAGCGCGCCGCACTGTCACGACGGGCATGATTTAGCTTTGCAGCCAGACAGTACCCTGGAGGCCGCACACGAGTCCGCTCCGATCATCAATTCGGAGCCGGCTGCGCAGATCGAGGACGGGTGGCTAGACACCGCCTCAGGGGCTGCAACCTCTACGACGATAGAGCCGAACACTGACCTTGTCCCTCATGAAGCTCGTGACTCCGAGGTGCCGGACTCCTCGCCGGACTCCGAACCTCCCGCGCCCCCTCCAATGGAATCCGATTGGGCGCCGATCATGGAGTTCACCGCTGCGGACATCTTTCAACACTCACCTTTCGGCGACATCTTGAGTTCGCTAAAGTATCTCTCGTTGTCAGGAGAGCCCTGGCCGGACTGCGGTCAGGATGGTTGGGATGCAGACGACGAAGAAATTCAAAGCCCACCCACCACCCACTTAGTAGCCACTGTCGACGATCTAACCGACATGCTAGACTTCGACTCCGAAGACATCGACGGTATGGACGACGATGCCGGAGACGACCAAGAACCAGTGCCTACCGGGCACTGGAAAGCCACCTCATCATATGACATATACATGGTGGATATCCCAAAGGATGGGAACGGCGGAGGAACATAGGAGGATGACCCCTCCAAGAAACAGCCCAAACGCCGGCGTCAGCAGCGCCGCTCTAAATCCCGCCAAAGCAAGAATGGAGATTCCGGCACCGGAGATAATAACACCCCAGACAGTGCCGAAGACAACTCCCTGCAGCAAGATTCAGCACAGGAGGACGGAGACGCCAGCTCTCACGAGAGAACGGCAGATGAAGAGGTAGAGGATGATAATTACATGCCTCCCTCCGGAGACGAGGAAAGCCTCGACGACGATGAATTTGTCGTGCCTGAGGATCTCGCCGAACAAGAGCGTTTTAAACGCAGGCTTATGGCCACGGCAAACAGCCTCAAGAAAAAGCAGCAACAGCTTAGAGCTGATCAAGATCAGCTAGCCGACAGATGGACTGAAGTCCTTGCGGCCGAAGAGCATGAGCTCGAACGCCCCTCCAAAAGCTACCCCAAACGCAAGCTGCTACCCCGATTAGAGGAGGAGGCATATAAACCCGCATCACCAGAGCACGATACGGCTGACCGGCCACCCCGTGGCTGCGACAGAGAGGCCTCTAGGCCCTCCATTAGAACTGTACCCCGGCGTCGCTCGAAAAGCACAAGACCACAGGGGAACGCTCCGGACATGCGAGACATATTGGAGGATAAGGCAAGACAATCAAGATCGATCTACGGATCGCGGGGGCGCCCCATGATACGTGACGACAACCGTCGCGCCGGACACAGCAAGTCCGGCCGGGCCGAACACAGTAGAAAAAACTCTTTTGAGCTTCGTCGTGATATAGCCCAATACAGAGGCGCCGCACACCCACTATGCTTCACAGATGAAGTAATGGATCATCAAATCCCCGAAGGGTTTAAACCCGTGAATATGGAATCTTATGATGGCACAACGGACCCTGCGGTTTGGATCGATGACTATCTCCTTCATATCCACATGGCCCGCGGTGATGATCTCCACGCCATCAAATACCTCCCACTCAAGCTTAAAGGACCAGCTTGGCATTGGCTTAACAGCTTACCAGCAGAATCGATTGGGAGTTGGGAGGACCTGGAAGCCGCATTTCTTGATAACTTCCAGGGCACGGATGTGCGACCACCAGACGCTGACGACCTAAGCCACATAATTCAGCAGCCAGACGAATTGGCCAGACAATTTTGGACACGGTTCTTAACTAAGAAAAATCAAATCGTCGACTGTCCGGATGCGGAGGCCCTCGTGGCCTTCAAACATAACATCCACGACGAGTGGCTTGCCCGGCACCTGGGGCAGGAAAAGCCGAAATCCATGGCAGCCCTCACATCACTCATGACCCGCTTCTGCGCGGGAGAAAACAGCTGGCTAGCCTGCAGCAACAACCTCAACAAAAATTCTAGCAGTCCGGATATCAAGGACCACAATGGCAGGTCGCGTCGCAACAAGAACAAACGCCGCATTAACAGTGACAATAACGAGGATATGCAGTCAATGCCGGATTCAGAGGCTCTAAATCCGGTCAGCGGAAAAAGCCATTCAAAAGAACTACTCCGGGTCCGTCCAACTTGGACCGAATACTCGATCGCTCGTGCCAGATACACGGCACCCCCGACAAGCCAGCTAGCCACACCAACAGGGACTGTTGGGTATTCAAGCAGGCAGGCAAGTTAATTGCCGAAAACAACGACAAGGGGCTGCATAGCGATGACGAGGAAGAGACCCGACCGCCGAACAATAGAGGACAGAAGGGTTTCCCTCCACAAGTGTAGACGGTGAACATACCCAAGAGGGAGCGGAAGCGTGCACTTAGGGATGTATATGCGATGGAGCCAGTCGCCCCGAAGTTCAACCCATGGTCCTCTTGCCCGATCACTTTTGATCGAAGGGACCACCCCACCAGCATCCGCCACGGCGGATTCGCCACATTGGTGCTAGACCCAATCGTCGATGGATTTCACCTCACCAGAGTCCTGATGGACGGCGGCAGTAGCCTGAACCTGCTTTATCAGGATACAGTGCGCAAAATGGGCATAGACCCCTCAAGGATTAAACCCACAAAGACGACCTTTAAAGGCGTCATACCAGGTGTAGAGGCCAATTGTACAGGCTCAGTTACACTGGAAGTGGTCTTCGGATCCCCGGATAACTTCCGAAGCGAGGAGTTAATCTTCGACATAGTTCCGTTCCGCAGCGGCTATCATGCTCTGCTCGGACGTACCGCGTTAGCAAAGTTCAACGTAGTGCCGCACTACGCATACCTCAAGCTCAAGATGCCAGGCCCTCGAGGAGTCATCACGGTCAACGGAAACACGGAACGCTCTCTCCGGACGGAGGAACATACAACGGCTCTCGCGACAGAAGTGTAGTGCAGCCTCTTAAGGCAATTTTCGAGTCCGGCCGTTAAGCGACCGGACACGGCTAAACGCGCCCGGAGTAACCTACAACAAGACCACCTGGCATGTTCCGAGCACGCGTAGCAGTGCGGCCCCAACCCCAGCCCCTGCAAAATTTCAAGACAGCTCCTTCGCGTACATCATTACGCTTTGGAGATACCATGGGCATGGGGGGAGGGGCATGACCACGATAGGCCCAGAATGCGGCTTAACCACACCGGGGGCTCTCAAGTGTGTCGTTCTTTTTTTTCTTATTTTTACCCACAGGACTCCGTTCATCAGCGGCCCTGTCCGGCAGCAGACCTACCGAACTCACGATGCAACAGCCAGGGAAGGAGAAAGGCTACGACGAATATCCAGGTGGTCTCCATTACGAGCATTAAATCTGTTTTATACACCATTCCGCAGCCTACCCCTGGAGGGGGACATGTTTAATAGTCCCATCCCTTGCTTATCGCACCATTTGTATCGTTCTACATTCACAGCAGTATCTCTTGAATAAACAATGCAGCACCTTTTTGCTTACAATTGCATTTCTTTCTTATACATATGTTCATTTATGACATGTTCCATCCGTACACTTTGGTATGGCTAAATAACACCAGGGGCTTATGTTTCCCGCATCATGGTGTGATAAGTCCGAACACTTTCACCAGTGCGGCACCCCGAACTTATAGCATTATATGCATCGGCTCCGAATCATGTCTTGGGTCAATAGTTGGGTTTGCCCGGCTCCCATGTTTTGGTACCTTATGTTCCGTTGTATCGGCTAAGGTAGCACTGGGAGAACCACTGCGATTGCGCCCCAGTTGAGCTGGGCGAGCGCCTCAGTGGAGAAAGCTAAAACTGACCGTCATGATGAGGCGAGAGCCGGTCGCTGTTCGAGAGGTTTTTTGCGAGTCCCTAAAGACTTATGCCGCTTAGAGCGAGGAGCCGGCTTTGTCCGGCCCAGGCGTGGATAGCGCCCCAAATTCGGCCTTCCGAACACTAGGGGCTTCGCCGAAATTTAAAATTATAGAATTCTATGGCTAAGTGAGAGTGTTCAAGCATTATAAGTCCGGTTGCCTTGTTCGTTGTGTTGAGCGCCTCCCTAGATGGACCCAAAAATGGGAACAAGAGTGCTCAAATTTATCCCGAACACCCCAGCACTCGTGGCATGGGGGCTGAAGCCGACGACTTGCCATCTCTCAGATTTGATAAACAGCCGCACAGAAGGTAATATTTTAAATTAACAAGCGTTGCTTAGCGCATATGAACAAAGTTTTCAGCGCACAGGATAACAAAATGCGAGTCTACTCAAATATTACATCTTTGGAGCACTCACCCGCAATAATGCGGGCACCCTTCAGGACACTCTTATAATACATCTCGGGCGTGCGATACTCCTTGCCCAGCGGTGGCGCGTCCGTCACAAGCTTCTGAGCATCCATCTTGCCCCAGTGCACCTTAGCGCGGGCAAGGGCCCGACGGGCACCTTCAATGCAGGCGGAGTGCTTGATGACTTCAACCCATGGACACGCATCCACCAGCCGCCGCACCAGGCCGAAGTAGCTCCCAGGCATGGCCTCCTTAGGCCACAGCCGAACTATGAGGCCCTTCATGGCCTGTTCGGCCACCTTGTGGAGCTCGACCAGCTGCTTCAGCTGGTCGCTAAGGGGCACCGGATGTCCGGCCTCAGCATACTGAGACCAGAAGACCTTCTCCGTCGAGCTCCCCTCCTCGGCCCTGTAGAAAGCGGCAGCATCGGACACGCTGCGGGGCAGATCTGCGAACGCTCCTGGAGAGCTCCGAATTCGGGTAAGTGACAGGTAATTCACACTCACATGCTTACTCTGCATGAAAAATGCCTTACCCGCCGCTATTTTCTTCAACGCCTCGATTTCCTGGAGGGCCTTGTAGGCTTCGGCCTTAGCGGCTTTGGCACTCTCAAGAGCCGATGCAAGCTCGGACTCTCGAGTCTTCGAGTCGCGCTCCAAACTCTCATGTTTTTCCACGAGAGCCTGGAGCTCTTGCTGTACCTCCGCCAGCCGCGCCTCCTGCTTCTCTCGCTCGGTGCGCTCCGCGGCCGCATTACGTTCGGCCACGGACACCGCCTCCTTCAGGGTCGCCACCTCGTTCGTGGCCCCTGCAATACCCACGTTATCCTTGTCATTTTTCTTGCAACCAAATCCTTTTCTGTAAGGTACAATTTTAATAAGGTGTTACTCACCTTCCTTGTCCTCGAGCTGCTTCTTGGCACGGCCGAGTTCGTTCTCAGACCGCTCGAGGCTTTGCTTCAAAGTATTGACCTCCGCAGTCAGTGCGGCAGAGGTCAGCAGCACAGCCTGCAATCCCATATTGACATAATTTTTATGACTCCTGCGTATATCTTTTTAGATCCTCAGTCCGGTTTTTCTTTCCGAACACCGAACCGAGCATCAGCGGCTACTGTCTATGCGGTACTATTTTACACATATCACAATTCTTACCTCAAAGCCTGTTAGAAGGCTGCTGCAGGCTTCGGTCAGCCCGCTCTTGGCAAGCTGAACCTTCTGAATCACCGCACCCATGACGGTGCGGTGTTCCTCTTCAATGGAAGCGCCGTTGAGCGCCTCCAGCAAGCTATCCGGCGCCTCCGTTGGACGGAGGCCACCGGCGTCACGGTCTTGCCCTTCTTACGAAGGGGCCGCCCGCCGGACTCCGGAGCCACTACAGGTTCCGGTGCGGAGTCCGGTGCAAAGTCTGGGAGGTTGCCCTGCGGCACCTCCGGGGCCTCCTCCTCCTGGCGGGTCCCTTCCTGGGATCCCACCTCAGCATCGTCCGCATCACGAGGGGAGGAGGCGGTCGGAAGGGAATCCATATCCGACGCACCCAAGGACCCGCTCGACGAAGCGGGAAGATCCTCCTTGGGCGGACTGCAGGGTTGTATGCGGCATTAGAAAGACTCCATGTGGCGAAAATAAAAATCATGAAGTTATTCGGAAGTCCGGATACTTACGATCTCGCCAGGGGCTTGGCCCTTGGAGGCCAATCCTCGTCGTCGTCGCTGGCGTGGGCAGAGCTGTCCGGGGGAAGAGTCCTTCCCTTCTTGGACCCTTCGGCCTCCCTCGTTGGGGAGGCCTTCCTTTCCTTCCCTCCCCCTGCTGGGGGAGAGGCCTCTTTCTTCTCCTCCTCGCCTTCGTGGGAGGAGTTCGCCTCGGTGTCATCATCCGATGACACCTGAAAATGGGAACTCTTTCGAGTGCACGTGGCCTTATTCTTGGCCTTCTTCTCCGGTACCACATGGGGTGCCGGAGCCAGCAGCCCCGTTAAGCAGGCATCCGCTGGGTCTTCTGGCAAAGGGGCCGGACAGATAGTCTGCTCGGCCTTCTTCATCCAGTCCTGTCAAATGAGAGGGAGTTTAGATCCCGCATAGAGTCAAACTATGGAAAACAAGCGTCCCGTAAAGGGTAAAATCGCTTGCCTCGCTAGCCGGACGCTGCGAGCTGAATCCGCGATCTTCGGTGGCGGATGCGGGAGCCTCGACACCCTTAAAAAGCACCCTCCAGGCCTCTTCGTACGTAGTGTCGAAGAGCCCGCTCAAAGTCTGGTGCTGCGCCGGATCGAACTCCCACATATTGAAGTCCCGTTGTTGGCACGGGAGAATCCGCGGATGAGCATGACCTGAACTACGTTGACAAGCTTGAGCTTCCTTTTCACTAGATTTTGGATGCAGGCTTGAAGTCCGGTCAGCTCCTCCGAATCTCCCCATATCCGACCACTCTCCTTCCAGGAGGTGAGCCGTATGGGGATGCCAGATCTAAATTCGGGGGCCGCTGCCCATTCAGGGTCACGCGGCTCGGTGATGTAGCACCACCCCGATTGCCACCCTTTAATGGTTTCCACGAAGGTGCCCTCAAGCCAAGTAACGTTGGGCATCTTGCCCACCATGGCGCCTCCGCACTCCGCTTGGCTTCCCTTCGCAACCTTCGGCCTGACACTGAAGGTCTCGAGCCACAAGCCGAAGTGGGGCTTAATGCAGAGGAAGGCCTCACACACGACGATAAACGCCGAGATATTGAGGATGAAATTCGGGGCCAGATCATGGAAATCCAGGCCGTAGTAGAACATGAGCCCCCGGACAAAGGGATGGAGTGGGAAGCCCAGTCCGCGGAGGAAATGGGAAAGAAATACTACCCTCTCATGGGGCCTGGGGGTGGGGATGAGCTCCCCCTCGTCGGGGAGCCGGTGCGCAATGTCGCTGGACAGGTATCCGGCGCTGCGCAGCTTCTGGATGTGCCCCTCCGTAACGGAGGAGGCCATCCACTTGCCTCCCGCTCCGGACATAGTTGGAGAAGGTTGAGGTGAGATGTGCGGACTTGGGCGCTGGAGCTCGAGTTCGCAGAGATGGATAGGCAAAGGAGGAAGAAGGCGTAGGTAAAAGGGTAGATCTTTATCCCCTTATATGGGCGGACGAAACCATGCGTCCCCACCAGCCTGATGAAACTCGCTTATCTCCCAAGCGCCGCAATCAATGGCGCGGTTGGGTTACCCACGTCCGTATTGATGAGAATCCCGGGATAAGGGGAACACGATCTCTGCTTCGACAAGACGTGCCAAGGAAACCGCTTCGCTAGACGCGCGGAGGTGGTATAATAAAAACGATTCGAGTAAAGGCTTGGTTGTGGTGTGACGTCACGCCACAAAATACGTCAGCAGATTGAACTTGTGTAAATATTATTCTCTCTACGGTGGTATGTGGAATTTATTTTGCAGAGCCGGACACTATCCTGGTGTTCACAATCTTCTATAAATTATTCGGAGGAGGAACCCGCCTTGCAATGCCGAAGACAATATGCGCGCCGGACTCATCGTCATTGAAGCCTGGTTCAGGGGCTACTGAGGGAGTCCCGGACTAGGGGGTGTCCGGACAGCCGAACTATCATCGTCGGCCGGACTCCAAGACTATGAAGATACAAGATTGAAGACTTCGTCCCGTGTCCGGATGGGACTTTCCTTGGCGTGGAAAGCAAGCTTGGCGATACGGATATGTAGATCTCCTACCATTGTAACCGACTCTGTGTAACCCTAGCCCTCTCCGGTGTCTATATAAACCGGATGGCTTTAGTCCGTAGGATGAACAACAATCATACCATAGGCTAGCTTCTAGGGTTTAGCCTCCTTGATCTCGTGGTAGATCTACTCTTGTAATACCCACATCATCAATATCAATCAAGCAGGACGTAGGGTTTTACCTCCATCAAGAGGGCCCGAACCTGGGTAAAACATTGTGTCCCTTGTCTCCTGTTACCATCCGCCTAGACGCACAGTTCGGGACCCCCTACCCGAGATCCGCCGGTTTTGACACCAACAATCATCTTATAATGCTACTGCCATACTAAGCAAAATAAGATGCATAAAAGATAAACATCACATGCAATCAAAATATGTGACATGATATGGCCATCATCATCTTGTGCTCATGATCTCCATCACCGAAGCATCGTCATGATCTCTATCGTCATCGGCGTGACACCTTGATCTCCATCGTAGCATCGTTGTCGTCTTGCCAACTATTGTTACTACGACTATCGCTACCGCTTAGTGATAAAGTAAAACAATTACATGGCGATTGCATTGCATACAATAAAGCGACAACCATATAGATCCTGCCAGTTGCCGATAACTTTGTTACAAAACATGATCATCTCATACAATAATTTATTTCACATCATGCCTTGACCATAACACATCACAGCAAGCCCTACAAAAACAAGTTAGACGTCCTCTACTTTATTGTTGAAAGTTTTGGGTGGCTGCTACGGGCTTCTATCAAGAACCGTTCTTACCTACGCATCAAAACCACAACGATTTTTCATCAAGTGTGTTGTTTTAACCTTCAACAAGGACCGGCCGTAGTCAAACTCGATTCAACTAAAGCTGGAGAAACAGACACCTACCAGCCACCTTTGTGCAAAAGCACGTCGGTAGAACCTGTCTCATGAACGCGGTCATGTAATGTCAGTCTGGGCCGCTTCATCTAACAATACCACCAAATCAAAGTAAGATGTTGGTGGTAAGAAGTATGACTATTATCGCCCACAACTCTTTGTGTTCTACTAGTGCATATAACATCTACACATAGACCTGGCTCGGATGCCACTGTTGGGGAATGAGGTAATTTCAAAAAAATTCCTATGATCACGCAAGATCTATCTAGGTGATGCGTAGCAATGAGTGGGGAGAGTGTGTCCACATACCCTCATAGACCGAAAGCAGAAGCGTTTAGTTAACGCGGTTGATGTAGTCGAACGTCTTCGCGATCCAACCGATCAAGTACTGAATGCACGACACCTTCGCGATCTGCACACGTTCAGCTCGGTGACGTCCCTCGCACTCAAGACCTAGCTGAGGCTGAGGGAGAATTCCGTCAGCACGATGGCGTGGTGACGGTGATGATGAAGTTACCGGCGCAGGGCTTCGCCTAAGCACTACGATGATATGACCGAGGTGGAAAACTGTGGAGGGGGCACCGCACACGGCTAAAGGTCAACTTGTGTCTATGGGGTGCCCCCTCCCCCGTATATAAAGGTGGGGAGGGGAGGCCGGCCGGTCCTCCTTGGCGCGCCCCCAAGAGGGGAGTCCTACTAGGACTCCAAGTCCTAGTAGGTTTCCAACAAAAGGGAGAGACGGGGAAGGAAAGAGAGGGAGAAGGAAAGGGGGGGCACCGCCCCCTTTCCTAGTCCAATTTGGACTAAAGGGGGAGAGGGGGTGTGGCCTGCCCAGGTTCCCCTCTCTCTCTCCACTAAGGCCCATCGAGGCCCATTAGTTCCCCCAGGGGTGCCGATAACCCTCCGGCACTCCGATTTTATCCGACACTTCTCCGGAACATTTCCGGTGTCCGAACATAGCCGTCCAATATATCAATCTTTATGTCTCGACCATTTCAAGACTCCTCATCATGTTTGTGATCTCATCCGTAACTCCGAACAACCTTCAGTACATCAAATCACATAAACTCATAATACCAATCGTCATCGAACGTTAAGCGTGTGGACCCTACGGGTTCGAGAACTATGTAGACATGACCGAGACACGTCTCCGGTCAATGACACATAGCGGAACCTGGATGCTCATATTGGTTCCTACATATTCTACGAAGATCTTTATCGGTCAAACCGCATAACAACATACATTGTTCCCTTTGTCAACGGTATGTTACTTGCCTGAGATTCAATCGTCGGTATCATCATACCTAGTTAAATCTCGTTACCAGCAAGTCTCTTTACTTGTTCTGTAATACTTCATCCCGCAACTAACTCATTATTCACAATGCTTGCAAGGCTTATAGTGATGAGTATTACCAAGAGGGCCCAGAGATACCTCTCCGAAACACGGAGTGACAAATCCTAATCTCGATCTATGCCAACCCAACAAACACCTTTGGAGACACCTGCAGAGCACCTTTATAGTCACCCATTGACGTTGTGACGTTTGGTAGCACACAAAGTGTTCCTCGGGTATTCGGGAGTTGCATAATCTCATAGTCTGAAGAACTTGTATAAGTCATGAAGAAAGCAGTAGCAATGAAACTGTAATGATCACAATGCTAAGCTAATGGATGGGTCATGTCCATCACATCATTCTCCTAATGATGTGATCCCATTCATGAAATGACAACACATGTCAATGGTTAGGAAACATTACCATCTTTGATTAACGAGCTAGTCAAGTAGAGGCATACTAGGGACAATATGTTTTGTCTATGTATTCGCACATGTACTAAGTTTCCGGTTAATACAATTCTAGCATGAATAATAAACATTTATCATGATATAAGAAAATATAAATAACAACTTTATTATTGCCTCTAGGGCATATTTCCTTCAAGATGGTGTGACGATAGACAAACCCATTTTTCCATTTCCCCCATGACAATTATTTTATATTCTGTACGTGCCATTAAGGAATATAAAACTTTCTTTAATACTAACGCGTCAGGTCGAACTTTGTTCCGTCTAGGCGTGGTACCCGACCCTCCTTCGAGTAAAGAACCGCTACACGCGTCAAATTATCACGTGGACTGCCTTTTCATACAGAAACAAACTCCACCGTGTACCCGCGCGGGTGTGGCCGGGAACGAGACATGAGTACGTGCGTCCTGTGTGCACCTCTTCTTTAGCTGCAGGTACGTACGTGGGTGGGTGTGAGAGATGGTTTGTGCGAAACAGAGGCAATGGGTCGATGATATCTCAAACAAAAAAACGTAACATATGCAATGTGTGTGAAACAGAGTCATGGAAGTGAGATATCGATAGAATTGAAAACAGGGATGAAGTGTGTGGCTGCGCGATCGATAAAGAGTGCCATCGAATTTGTGTTTGCCCACGTCAAAGATATAGGGCGGCTGGCCTACTGGAATTTGAGAGGGCAGAGGTGCAGTTTTTCTCCGTGGCATGGATACCTACCTACAATGTTCGACTATCGATGTGTGGGGGTGGGGGGGAGGGGGAAGAGACCGATCGACTAGTATATGTGTGGGTAAGGAGAGAGACCTAGCTATGTATTGAGGGAGATCGACCGGCATCCATGGATATGTGTAGCATAGGAATAAGGTTGGGAGAAAGACAAAGGTAGAGTGCTCGAGGGCTGGTGGTGGAGTGGCGTCTCACAAATGGTGGGAGAGGCCTGCTAGACAAACGGAGGGTAAGAGTGCAATATCAATAAGAGAGGGCGGGGGATGTCTGTCTGTCTATGCACGTGCGTGTGAGAGACGGGTCGGGAGGTATGCAAGGATGATGAGGGGAGACGATATGGTTGTGGTAAGCATACGTAACTACATAGGAAGATCACCTCGTGTATCCAAGAAAGGGAGAGACATAACTAGCGAGGTAAGTGTATCGGTGCATGGGGAATATGAATTATAGTTGACCTGGCTATATGTAGGGAGATCAGTATGTATACATGCATGCATGTGTTAGAAGCAAATAAGGTCCGGAGAGATAGACATGGGGAGTCGGGTGTGGCTAGGAGGTGGTGCGAGAGGCCTACCATGTCGAGGGGGAGGAGTGTGCGAGTATGAGATCAATGAAAAGAGGGGCGGGAGTGTGCACCTACGTGGAACCGTATTGGACATAGGGGGGCATGGACGGTGAGAAGAGAAGAGGGGAAGTATATATGTGTTTGTGGTAGGCACACTTGGCTACAGAGGTATATCAACCAGTGTGTGCCGGAAAGAAGGAGCCAGGGGCCTACACACATCGCGGGTGAACGATCTAAAGAGAAATAATGAATGTGCGTGGTGGAGTGGACGCTGAGGGAGGGTGAGGAGGGGGGCGGGCATGTGCATGCACGATAGAAAGTTAGCGCTAGCTAGCTACAAATAGAAGAGGATCGTGAAGGTGTAAAAGATGAACAAAGATCATAATTCATTATAAAAAAGTGGATACTTGAAGAAGATATCATAATGTAGAACATTGATTATAATTTGAGCTAATGTGTGGCTTTTGCAGCTCAGGGCTAAATACTTGTCATAATGTGTCAAATGTACTATTATTTGGAATAAACATCAAGTGTATTCAAAAAATAGAATTTGAGTTCATATAGTACACATAGTTCATATCTATCTTTATAGTAATCATGTGGTGTGTTATTAAGGTAATACACGAATGATGGTTGAAGTTCGCAACAATCATGATTGTAGATTCTTATTGAAATAGAGAAACGAAAATTCAGTTCGAATTGCAGCGGTAGTATAGATATTTGGAATGCACTAAAATGTTGGTATGAGTAGGTTGCATGCATTATACAGCCTGTGAAAAAAAATTTGGACATAACATGGATTCATACTCCCTCCTTCCATCTATATAGGGCCTAATGCGTTTTTAAGACCGCCTTTGACTATTGACAAGATTAATAGTACATTACATGCACAATGTGAAAATTATATCATTGAAAGCTCCTTTCACACATGAATTTAACGGTGTGCTTTGTGTAAGTTGCATGCCATATATTATTGCTCTAATATTTGGTCAAAGTTAGCATCGAAAAATGCATTAGGCCCTCTATAGATGGAAGGAGGGAGTAGCTTTGAGTAGCATTTGTATAGTAAAACGGGACAAGACTCTCTCTTTGTGTGGTGTGAATAGTTTTATTTTTTTTTCGTTTTTTTGGTTGATAGAAGTGCAAATTGATTTGGTACGTACAAGTACAACATTACATGTTAGGCTTGTCCCCAAAATTCAACCCGCACCTTATTATATCCCAAAAATTAAGATATCATGCTCCCAAAACTGGCGCCTTCACAACCCGCGCCTTGCTATCCTGAAATTACAACGTGCGCGAAAACTCCCTCCAGCTGCCAAATCCCGACACACGAAATCCCCATTCTAACCCTGAGCCGAAAGGGCCGCTAGTTCAAATTGGTGGGGGTACTTTTGTAACACACCCTACATTTTGGACAAGCGCGTCCCTAAGTCATGGTTCCTCCTCCCATCGCCTCCTCTTCGCCATTCAAAATCCCAGGTCGCCATAACCTCTCCGCTCTAGCCGCGAAACCCCACACTCCTCCGTCCGCCACCTTATCGCTGCCCAGCCAGAGCCTCTTCCCTGTCAACATCATCCACCACAACAGCTCGACGTCCCTCATCCGCCTCCCCGGATGAGGATCCGTTGTCAATCTCGTTGTCTCGCCGGTTCAGCCACCCCGTCCTCCACCTCCAAGGAGCTGCTCCGACAATCGCCTCGTCTATTGCGGCTGCTCCATCCCCACAGCACCGCTTTAACCTGCTCCACCGGAACTGTAACATCCTCACCGACTCCTCAGACGAAACCGAGGCCTACTCGGCACCACCAAAGAGGTTGTACATTCATCGCATCGCACCTTCTCCTTAACTCGACTTCCGGGTGCCGACGGTGCTCCATCCTGCACCCTCATGGAGCGGCTACCTTGAAGCCAGTGTCGCGGGCAACATCTCCACGGCGGCTCTCCCCCAGTGCAAGGCCCCTTAGGCGGCGGCCTCCATACCAGCTGGATCTGCTGCTGCTACTCCGGATCTTGCTCGCTCGCTCGTGCTGCTGCTGCTACTGCTCCGGCTCTCGCTCACTCGCGCAGTAGCTGCTGCTCCGGCTCTCGCTCGCTCGCTCCCGCTGCTGCTGTTGCTCTCCCCCTCGCTCGTGTTGCTGCTCTGCTCCGATTTAGCTACACTTCAGTCGACTGAATCGACTTTTGGGTCAGCCAATTTTCAGGGGTGGGGGTGGGGGGTGGGGGCTCGTCGGAGTTAAGGAAGAACCACCCGCAATGGGGAGAGGGGCTCACCGGAGAGGTACTCCACTATCTATCTTAGGGTTCAGGGTAGGGGCGAGGGACCTAGAGGGCTGGCCGGGGCGGCGGGGCGGCGGTGGACCGACGGTGGGGAGTTGTTTTGGGGCGGCAAGGCGACGCTGGGGCCGGCGGTTCGGCCGGTGGTGGCTGGCGGCTCAGGGGGCGTAGGTTGAAGATGAACTGCAGGCCCTCCCTACCCTACATGTCAAGTGCCTCTCTCCTACCATTGCGTTCAATTTCGACAATAACATTCAGATTCCACAATAAATTTCTGTTTCAGCAATTAAGTTCAGAGTCAACAGTTTTTAACTCATATGTTGTAGTCAGGTGGTTTTTGGTGATGTAAATTTTACATCTATTTTACATCATCTATTGGAGATGCTATTAGAATCCCACTTGAGATTAACGATGTCTGTCTTGTGCTGCTTCTGCCTTGATGTCTTACAGCTCACCGGAGCTGCTCGAATGATAGAACAATCCATCACAACAAAGCAGTGCCCTGGACGTCGTCTACAGATTCCTCAGATCTTCCTCCACACCTCCGACAGCCACCTCTGCCTCAACTTCTTCAGCCACCAACACAATGATGCTGAGGTCAACACGGCTACGGCAAAGAGGTTGTACACTTGTTGCATCACTTATTACTCTACATTCATGTCGATCTATTAGGGCTATTTTGGTTCAACGGAAAAACATAGCAATAGGGAATTTTCCTATGACACTCTACTATTCAATTATTCATGCATTTTGTTGAAAGGAATGGAGCAAAACATCCACCTGGACGTACTTTTCAAAATCCTATGCATGAAAACCAGACCAAGTGCATTAGTGGCAGAATAACATTCTAATTGTACAAGCTTTCATATGGTTTCACTTTATTTTGGCCATGTTTCTTTGCATTCCTTTGCTCTTCCAATTCCTGTGAACCAAACACCCAAGTTGACAGAAATTATGTGTTTACAAGTGCTCTATTTACCATGTGCATTCCTATCCTATTCCAGTGTTTTTCCTATCCTTGCGTTTTTAGAATCATGCAAGCCAAATGAGCCCTTACAGAATTACTTCAGTTACAGGTAGGTGTCAAAGGGAACTTTGTGTGGTTTGTCCTGCTCCTGCCGCGACGTCCTCCACCTCACCTGAGCTGCTCCATCCACAGAAGCATTCACCAAACCAGACATCACGACTCCTGACCGTCTTTCGCTGCCTTAGATCTCCTTCCCTGCCGCCGGCACCCGCCGCAACGGCATCACCATCATCGACTCAGCAGATAAACCTGAGGAGTACATGGGTCCACAAGAGAGGTCACACTCTTTTGTTTCTGCTTATGTTATGCATTGCTTAAAATTACCTGCTACTTTATCGTCCTGTTCACCTCTTAGACTCCAAGTCAGGTCCAAATTAATGTTCAAATTTGAGTTCTAAATTAGTTGTGGGGCACATATCGAGGCAGCAATGAATAGTATCTCTGTCTAATATTTGGTTCACCTAGGGTATGCCTATGTTGTTCATCTTGGGTGGGAAACAAATAGTAAAGCAATCATCATCTTTCTTTTTACTAAATTAAAGCAATCATCAGCCTGCTATCATTATTTTTGGATCCATCCACTGGTTGTTACCATCACTCTAAATTTCTGCATGCTCTCCTTACATAATCTCACCATATTTTTTTTGTATGCATGTCAGATATTGTACACAGTCATGTTGAACATGTAGAGAAAATAGAAGAGTTTTACGCGACAATACAATGTCATGCAGACATCGCTCCATGGTGGGTTATATGGCAAGCCCCCACCCTCTCCAGATTGTAATCCAGAGGAAGATATCTGTCCTAAGGCAGATTCAGACGGAGCTGACCACTCCTATTTACCCCCAAGGTGTTTGCTCTACCTTGGCATGATGATGTTAGTCATATCATGCATATGTTGCCTTGCAGTGCCTACTTTTGACATCATATATGTCATCTGCTTAGTTTAGACATGTTCTGTAATGCCACCTGTTTAGGTTATATATCATATAGGGGAATTATGTTGTCTCATGTCTTTTTGCCAGCCATAATATATGTGAAATGTGCAATGCCATCATGTTTAACCAGGCATCATATATTTGAATGATATCTTGCCCATCCTTTTCTTCATTACATTTCCATTTGTCGACAATGTTTGTACATTAAACTACTCTTCCTATGAATCAACCATTTGGGTGGGAGATGGAAAAATCTGGAGTGAAAACAAGGCCTTCAGAGCAGACAATGCTACCTGTCAAAGCAGATCTCTTGTTGGGTCCCGATAGCTCCTTAGAGATGGATTCAGAGACAGATGAGCAGTCCTATTCCCCCACCGAGGTGTATGCTCTAACTTGGCATGGTTATACTGCTTATATCGTGCATATGGTGTCTTGCATTGCATAATTTAGACATCATATACACAATATTCAACACCATGTTCTTAGTTCAGACATCATATCGAATGCCCTCTATTTAGCATATAAATCACATATGTGAATTAAATCATCTGATCCTGATTACTTAGATAACATGTAGGTGAATTATGTCATGTGATCCTGTTTAGTTATTCATCGTATCTTTGAATTATGTTATGCTATGCTATCAAGTTTAGATAGACATCATATATGTGAAATTATGTCATGCTATCCGTTTTATTTAAACAATATACATGTCAACTATTTCATGCCCTCTTTTTTCCACACTATGTATTGCATCTGTCTCTCATACAATGTCTGTACATTCAACTATGTTTCCTGTTTATCAGCCATTTTAATTGGAGCGGGTGATGCCAGTATCTAGCGGAGCAAAAACACGATCTTCAAATAAAACAGTGCTACCTCTTGGTGGAGATAGCACCCCGGTTGTACATGCACGAGAACCAGCCCTACCACACATAACCCAGACTCTCGTAGATTGTACCCCTACTGCGATGGACAGAGAACTAGCTTCACCCAATCTAACCCCAACCCAAGCAGATAGTAACCTAGTTCCTGTTGACACAACACCATCTCCACCACAGAGTTCCCAAACAAGAGTAGTTAGTAAGGCAGCTCCGGTGCCCAACAGGCCAGTACTACCACGGCGAACCCCAACTCCACCAGTTAGTACGCCTATTCCTATGGAGGAAGCACAACCAGCCAGTCATAGTTTAGCATCTATCGCATTTGATGTTGTTAAATCCTTGTGCGTATCTTCCCATCTTGGAAATATTATACTGAAGATTAAGGAAAATGCCAGCTACAGGTGTTTGTACAGGAGTTATGTGTAAGTAATGTTATTCATGGCAATTACTTTGCTTTGTCCCATACATCCTACCTCCATGATGGTCATAATACAACAAATTTTCTCATTTTTCTCTATAGAGAAGGACCGATTTGGAAACTCCGGATGAGGTAACCTGTGCTAATACCTCTGCTATCTTCAAGAATGCTTGGTGGCAGTATTGGAATTACCTGAAGAAAACATACTTCACCAGCAAAGAAACTCATCAAATTCCCTTACGTTCTTCAGAGACACATTTACTCGACGATGACTGGGAACACCTTATTCTGTACTGGTCCTGAACCAAGAATTTGGTAAGGTCTATGAGCTCATTTTCTATTTTAAGTACTATATTATTGCATCTTACTGTACTCTATTCATGTAGAACAAGTGCCTAAACCTGAAGAACAATTGTTCTAATTTAAGATTCCATTGCTATCGTGCATACTGCTTTGCTCTTGTATCACTGTATTTACTCATACAAACTTATTTTTATATTGAAGGATCCAATCGAAACTCTAATGGCACAATAGGTATGTTCACGCATGTTTCTTTAACAGGTTTGCTCTTATCAATAGCTCTGTTGATTTCAATTTCAATTGTGTATACAGTTGACTTCTCATATCATGCACATTACTAGCATCACAACAGAGCCAATAGTGTTGTTGTACATGTAGACGCGTGGTACCCATCTGAAATCTTGTTGTGCCGTGTAGTTTCCCACGCTTTGTATTCTTTCACCGCTGCTTTGTCTTGAACTGATATGATTTGAACTGTGTCTCTATTTTGATTTGGCAAGACAATACAGTGACCATAGGACATAGATATATATTTGTTTGATGCTTTTATTATGTACTAGTACTTGGCAATAGAAGACTTTGTAGTTTAATCCTGTCCACCTTACTAATGAACTGGTTCACCGAAATGAGTTTCATATACTAGTACATGCTAAACATGTTATGTGTCTGCTTGTTTCTTCTTTTAGAATGCTGATAGAATATTGGGGAAGAGTGCCTTATTAAGCAATGGTAAAGGAAGTAATGAAGATAAGGTTCAGGATAGTGAGACATCCTTGTTGGTCTCCAACAAGCTAATAAAACAGCTAAGGAAGACTATCTTGAAGACAGTGAGACAACCCCAAAGTCCCGTCTTAGTTTAGTGTTCAAGTTACTGGCCACTACCGCTTGCACAAGTTATTCAAACTCACTGTATGAATCAGTTCGGTTTCTTGAGTCTCAACTACAAGCTGAAAGACATCGATCAATTGTGCTGCGACAAGAAGCGGAAGGACCGCGGAAGTCCCTGGAGCATTCAGATACATACTTTCTGGTGCAACAGCAAGCGTTGGAGGATTTTAGCGACAAACAGGACAAAGCTAATAAGCTTGCTAAGCTTATTGCCAGCATGGTGGATACCCAGAATAACATTTCTTGAGGTCTTCTGAAGTTGTTCCAGTTATGCTCTTGTTTTGCTACCGTGTTTATTTGCACTGGTGGCCAATTTTGACGGCCAGTGTATGTAATATGCCGCTTTGTTCCCTATATTTGCACTGGTGGCGAACTTTGATGCCCAGTGGATGTAATATGTGTAATAGCGGTAATAGGCTAACGTTAGTTGCTTGCTTATTTATTTTCTTATTGTCTTGTTTAGTTGTTTGCTTGTAGTCACTACAGTTCTTTTTCCGTGTTTTTCTAGTTGCCACAATAACCTATTTTTGGTAACTAGGCCACAATAATCATGGCAACACACGGACTGTTATAACCATGGGCCTCCTGCGTGCCGTATGATCCATGGGCCTTCTACGGGCCATAGGATCCATTGGTCTTCTATACGGGCTATAGGATCCATGGGCCTTCTACAGGCCGTAGGATCCATGGGCCTTCTATGGGCCGTAGGATCCATGGACTTTCTATGGGCCGTACGATCCATGGGCCTTCTACGGGCCGTAGGATCCATTGGTCTTCTATGGGCCATAGGATCCATGGGCCTTCTACGGGGCGTATAATCATTTCACCAATCATGGGTTGTACTATTTGTGGAACATAACGAGCCGTTAATAGGCCGTATTTGATAACTCTATGAAAACAGCCCAACGGGTTTTTTTGACATGAAAACAGCCCTACGGGTTAACGAGCCACAAACGGGCCGAATGTAACCACAGGCTGAATTTGGCCCATAAACAGAACAGGCCAGTAACAGACCGTAACTAACCAAATTCTAGAAATGACCCCAAGAATAA
This sequence comes from Triticum aestivum, assembly GCF_018294505.1. Taxonomy (NCBI): domain Eukaryota; kingdom Viridiplantae; phylum Streptophyta; class Magnoliopsida; order Poales; family Poaceae; genus Triticum; species Triticum aestivum. The sequence continues at coordinate 535,941,489 of NC_057813.1, read as the reverse complement.
ATGGGCCCTTAGAAGGACAAAAGTTAACACGTGCTGGAAACGGCGGACGAAATAATGGGCCGTTAATGGGTATAAAGTGATACACTGTTCATTATGGGCCAGTTTCATCTCGGGCCTTTAATGGGACCAGAGTTGCGAAAGGCCTCATATGGGCCGAAAGACATCATGGGCCATACATGGGCCGGAAGTTACAACGGGCTGGAATCATATTGGACGACCCAGATGAAGCTACTAGGCTTAATTCCGATAGGCCATAACGGGTCGGGTGTTAGCGGTCCGTAAATGGGAGATATACGAACATGCCGTTAACAGGATTTCCATGGGCCGGTCCGTTATCTTTTGACCAAGTCAAACGAGCCGGCCTTTTCACCGGAATGGGCCTCTGTTGGGTCGTGCCACATGTTGACGTATCATAGGCACCTCCTGTTTAATGAGTGGATGACATCTGGCCAACCAAGGAGCAGACACGTGTTTCCTCCGACCAATGAGAATTTTACACGTGGAAAATCCCCATTGGTCCGGGCTGTTAATGGGTTATCGGATCCAAAACTGGACCCGATAGCTTAACAACGTCCCTTTACGATGGATGCCACCTGCCGGTCACCCTTGACGAAAGCACTTCTATGACGCGCGATTTATCGTCATGGAAGTGGACACTTCCGTGATGATAATTTTGGTAATGTCATGGAACACTTCTACAATAGCACATGTATGTCTATTTTGATTCTGTCATAAAATCGTCATGGATGTACATGCATGACGGAAAATGCGACCTACTGTGACAAACACGTATCATCACAGAAGTGTATTTTTTGTAGTGCTTTTAACATATCTCATTTGTTTGTTGTAGATTTTTTCCAAATTAATGATGATGCATGGCTCAGATGCTGATTGCAAGGTCAAGAATGGGGGCACTACTAGATAGTTTAAAATTGTGTTTTAGAATGTCATTTTCTGTGTCAAAGTTTCTATCATTATGTTTCAGAATGACTGAGACGTTGAGTGCAAGGTCAAGAATCGAACTACTACTAGTTTCACATCATTGTATCGTGTTAATGCAACCATGTTGATTCAATATATGAGGCATTTCTGTTTGTTATACTGCATACGTCTCCTATGCCTATCGGCTTTGACCAAATAATTCTGGATGGTGATATATAAAATGCCATATGAACTATGGCATTGACCAAATAGTTCTGGATGGTGATATATAGAATACCATGAATTCTTTATGCAGTGTAGTAGGCATTGAAATAATCATTTTGTGCCGGTAGCCACCAACGCATGTGATGTGTTGTTGGGTTGTAACTACATACGTTGCTATCTTACAACGCATATTCACGTAGTTTACCAATGGATGGATATACGTTGTTGTAGATCATTGCAACGCCATCAAAGACAACGCATATTAATCCGTTGGTGTAGACCTTAGCAACACTTATATGGGCATAAGACAACACATTGATGCAGGGGGGGGTTCCTGTTCTAGTGCCTCACGTACACCATGGATTAGTACACAAAGCGTAATGGACAATGCTTACCATACCATGGGATCACTTGATCCCACTCGATACATCTTCTACGCTTTGTGTGTTGATCAACTTGAATCATTATTTGTACTTAGTCTTGATCAACCTTGAATCTTTCTAACTCTCTTCATTAGGATGATGTCTCGAAGGTAAACTTGAATGTTCACACAATCTTCTTCTTCAAGACATGCTCGCAATAAGCTTAAACCTCACATGACCAATCTTTGGATAATTCCTTTGAAAGGTACCTTGGCCAACACATAAACTCCTTGAAACTAACAAATGGACCTCAAGAAAGGCCTATGGACAAATCCTACGAATATAACTCAAGGCAACCATTAGTCTGTAGAGAATGTCATCAATTATCAAAACCACACATGGGGGCACCATATGTTCTTTCAGAGATGACACAGGGGCTGGGAAAAATATACTCTTGTTATGCATGCAGTTTCATTTTTGTAGCGTAAGAACTGGAACTTTTTTTGAGTGGACTCAACTGAATGGGCCTGCTTTTCTGTGTCCAAAAGGGCCTTACTGATAGACTACAAAGAGGCCTGCGATATCTTCACAGTTTCTAAGCTCCCAAGAAATGGAGCTCCCAGGTTTAATTGGGGATGTGGGACCAGCATGTCATTGAGTGAAAGGGATGTACTTACCGCCTAGGTCCCAAGCTTTATTTACACATGTCCTCTATACATCCATGGGACACTGCTGTCATTTTATATTATGCACATCTTGTTGGCCTCAGGCGCACGTGCATAGCTAATATCATGTGCTAGGCCCATACTGCTTTAGTGCAACATTTCATGTATTCCAATTAATATTTGATGAAAAATACAGTTTTCCCAGTGACAGAACCTAAAATGATATATCCTAATGACAACCTCTAGAAAACATATTATCCCAATGACAGAATGGAAGCCCAGGATTCTGAGCTCAGTGTCAGCTCGAGCACCAAAATGTTTTACTCATATATCTGGTGCAATACAATCTTTATATGAGAATAAGATGTCTTTCAATAGAAAATTGACTGTACATATTTACTCTATACGATCCAAATAAAACATATCAGCTTATAGTGAATAGATAGAATATTATATTATTTTCTTGATGGATTGGATACTTTTATTTCGTCAATATGTCACATTTTCTATCCGCCGATCAATGTTCAATCTATTACCTTTACTTCTACTCTTGCTAAATATGAAAATGATAAGACGCCACCTATTACATGGCTTCGACGATACCATCTCCGTTGTAGTTTATTGGCCTTCTTCGTATTTTGTGTCAAAATTTGACAGTGGATTTAATCGATAAAATGTTAATGCATGGCATCAAAAAATTATATTGTTGGATTCGTATTTGAACATAGTTTTCAATGGAACTATTTTCGTGACCATTAATATTTTGTTAATTAAATTCATTGTCAAAAATTTACATAAAACACTAAGAGAAACAATAAATTAAGACAAAAGTAGTATACAGATACATGTTCTGTCTACCAACGACAGACAACAAAAGAAAATATCAAATTGGTCTTACATTAATAATGAAAAACGGCGCGGCAAGGCGCGCATTACTATCTAGTACACTTGATATTGAGCCTCGTAAGTGGGACCTCAAGTGTTTCTCACAATCACCTAAAAGAAGTATTTCTCACAAATGTGGGACCTCAAGCACTACTGACAGAATGGACAAATGATGAAACTAGATTGTCTCAATATTTTTTTAGTGAAACTAGAAAAAATAGTCGAGTGGTTTCCGCTCAACCAAAAAAATAGGTAGAAAATACTCTCTCCGTCCGGAAATACTTGTCATCAAAATGGACGAAAAAAGATGTATTTAGAACTAAAATAAGTCTAAATACATCCCCTTTTATCCATTTTGATGACAAATATTTCCGGACGAAGGGAGTACGAGCGAAACTAGGATCTTTATTGCTGATTAAGTGTGTGTAGGGAGCTTTTTCAAAAAAAAAAGTGTGTCTACGGAGCTTTTTAAAAAAAAAAAGGTGTGTGTAGGGAGCAGCCGTGCCGCGCCTGCGCCGGTGCAGCCGAGCTCAGGTGCAACGAGAGTCCTGCGTGTGCCGCGCCCTGTGCCGTCGGTGCGGATACGTCTGCATCTCGTCGGTGGAGGCGGCGGAGTGACCGACAGTTAAGCTGTCGCCGATGGCTCCTGACGTCCGCGCAGAAGCTAGCAAGCTGCAGTCTCGTGCGCGCAGAGCCGCATGGTGATCGCCGGGCAGGTGACCCGGTTACCATGGCAGGCGACGTATAAACGGACCACGAAATACATGCGCGATCACCGGCGACTAAAACCCGTGTTGCGACGACACCCGCGATATCTCCACTGATGCAACCAGTTCATACCAAATCCATCAAAATTAAGAGCGCACTGCTGCCTCCTAAGCAAACAGGGAGACAATAAGCACCTTTCAGCAAAGCCATCCACAGGGCACGAGCGACACGATGGCGCCTCTGGAAGCCACTCGTCCTGGGCCGAGATCGGGACGCGCAACACCGATCGACATGGAACATGCAGGGAGAAATTCCGGTGCTCCGTCGCTCTCTCTCAGGCAGGCATGCGGCGACGCCCCTGGCTTTCCCCGTCTCCCTTTCGTCGGAAGACCCGGTTCCTGGCAGCACACAGCCTACGCATCACATCACCAACCAAAGCCACCATCCCGATAGTTGAGAGTGGTCAGGCTTCAAGCCCGCACATCCATCATGTCAAAATCGTGCGGCGAATCGAGAGCACACCGACGACGGGGCGGAATGGCGCTATCCATCTTGCTAACTAACACTACACTACTGCTGTATTGACCTAGCCGTACGTAGCTGAGCGCGACAGACTGACAGGCGAATGTGTATGGCGTGATCATTTTATTCTGTGCGTAGTGCTCGTCGAGCCGCCGCATCGCAGTCGCAGCTTTCGCCGGATCGGCGTGAGGGCGACGCTTCTGCGATTTGTCAAAGATCGGGCACTACCGGTGGCCGGCTCCTTTGGACGTAGGCAAGAAACCAAACAAGTGGATTTCTCCTCAAGTAAGTATTTTGATCGCCGGTAGCGACCCTGATCTATTCAGCATGATGTTGAGAATCACTTCGCACTCATCTAGTATATTTATTTTTTGTGCAAAAGCGCCAAGCAAGCATAGTTAGCAGCATTCGTATAATGTACTACTATCTGAAAAGACAGAGATCGTTGTATACGGACACTTTATTTTCGTTTGAGAAGACAGGTGGAGATATATGAACCTCATGAATAGATGCTCAACTATATCAGAGATATATACTACTCTGATCTCTTTTTTTTCTTTCTCATAGAGAGGACTTGTCGTTCTTGAATCATGTCCTGCTTCGAAAAATTATTTATCTTTTGTTCTCTTCCTGGTAGGGTGTCATCTCATCCCGTTCCCTCGGATAGTGATGCGGAAATCCAACATGTCATGTTTAACTTTTGGATAATCTCAAGAGCCGGGCGAATCCACAAATTTATCCAGTGGTATGCGCCTCGGTTATTCTTTCTTTCAGAATGGTTATAGTATTTAATTTCATTTTAGTTGCAAAGGTCAAACTAAATTAATAATCAACTGTTAACAAAGTTAGCATCATATGTTTAGAGGAAAAACGCCCCAGATGGAGGATGTTCGGCGAGCCATCAAGAACACGATGGAGCTCTGGCGGGCAGCAGGAGCTCGATGCATTGAGGCCCCGTTCGGGGAAGATGTAGCGAGATAAAACGCACGGGTCATGAAGCTGGCCTAGTTTTGGCCATTCTTAGCTCTTCTCAAACCATGATCACTTGATCGCTCATGTATTTCCCACTACTTTTCTTCTAAATCAATGAAGCCGGTGAACCCGGATCTTTCAAAAAAAAAAGTTAGCATCATATCTACAGATTGGGTGAGTGCGCATACGCGGCCTGTGGATTTGGCTAACTGAGCAACACACATTGGACGCGTAAAAGAAATGTTGTCCCCACATGTTAGCCACCTCAAATCACTAAAAGCTGAGAAGTGGAATTAGCTTTCTAAAATGTAGTGCAACGCGGTAGTAAGAAAATTAAAATGTAGGGCAACATGTCACACCTTTACAGATACATAGTGCAAAGTGGAATCATTATATGCTTAAATAAACAAGGGACCTCCTCCTCTTCTCTTTATTTTCCGTTCTTCCTGGAGAGGACTCCTCTATCTTGAACCATGTCCTGGTTACTCTCCTCTATCTTGAACCATGTTCTGGTTACTTTCGCAAAAAAAATAGAAACATTATTTATCTTTTGTTCTGTTCCTTTTAGGGTGTCATTTCACTCCCTGGTAAAGTGATGCGAAATGTTACAAATCACGTCCAGTTAACTTTTGGATTATCTTAAGAGCCGACGAACACACAGATTAACGAATGCGGGTTATTCTTTCTTCCAGAATGGTTAGGTTTAACTTTTTTTTTGCAAAGAGTCAAACTAATTTATTCCAATCACGAGTAACTAATTTTCTAAAAGACACCCAAAGGGCATCTTATATCTGATAAATATTAAGAAAAATAATAATCAGTACAATGGACAAACAATTGAATACAAAAAAGATCAGTGAAAAGTAAAATTACATTAAAAATCATACTCCCTCCATTCCAATTTAAAGTGTGCATAGATCCTAACATCAATATCAATGCATGCAGGTTTGTCTCATTCTCATGTGCATGTGCTGCTGTAAGAGCATCTGCACTCGTTGCCCCCCCACCCCCCAGGAGCCAAATTTTTTTAGCTAAGGGTAATGGTTGTTCAAAACTGCATGCACACACTACACTGTCGAATTTGGGTCAGAAGCTAATACACACTATAAAATGGAATGGAGTACTAGACTTCCTTTTCCTTCAATTGTACGCCAACCGATAGACATTGAAAATTTCATTGAACCAATGGTAAAGTAAAGGGATACCTGCAAACACCCTCGCCATACCATGTTTTGTAGGCCTCGATAGTCACTGGCTCCATGAGACAAAATCGAGAAACCGCTGATGTAGCATCAGTTAGAACATCGCCCCCACATAGTACATGCTTGCAATCCATCACCACCAGTTAAGAGGGATGGACAAATAGAACCATGCTGCTAACAACAAGGAAGAAACATCGTAGTCGCCGCAGTAATAGTTAGCCAATACTTGCTTGAAAGACACACCAACTACCAAGATCTAAACAGAGCCAACATATCTAGAGATATAAACTCTTACATGTCCTTTGTTAGCGACATATCGAACGTCGTCGAGGTAGGAAGAGACCGGAGAGCCTTATTCGAACACGTTCTCGCCGCCACCACCTCGTCAACTTTGCTAGGGAAACAAAAAAAACACAGAAAATTAGACACATGAGTCCCCACTCCTCTCTCCCACGACAAGGACTCCAAACAACAGATAGGAGAGGGACAAAGGCGGCGGCGGTGGCATGTAGGAAACTTTTGGCCACGATGACTAGGGTTGGGAACCCTACGTATCACGCACCATCCACACTGATTTTATTGCCTTAAAATGTAATACTACATCGTTGGTAACTGTTAATAAAGCTAGCTAGCACCATATTTAGGGAACATTACTGAAATCCACTTATATGCCGTCTGCCACTTCTTTGCCGTCAGTTTCCCCAAAGCAGACGACAAAGAAATAGCTGATGGCACAGGTTATTTTGCCATTAGCCAGTACTTTGCTACCAGCTCGCGGACGGCAAAGAGTTCTTTGTCGTTAGCTGGCTGACGGCAAAGAACCTTGTTTGCCCACATAAGCAAGGCTGTGGCTAGTTCAGCTCTTTGTCGTCTGCTATTTCTTTGCCGTCCGCTGGCTGGCGGCAAACAATTCTGTGCCGTCTGCCATTTCTTTGTCGTCCGCTAGCTGACGGCAAACAATTCTTTGTCGTCCTCTAGGCTGACGACAAAGAGGGTAGGGGGGCCACCTGGGCACGGCGTTGAATCGCTAACCCCCCCCCCCCCCCGCAGTGAACGCCTGCACTCTCTCTCTCTCTCTCTCACACACACACACCCACTAGCCCGCCGCCGCCCCGTCCCCTGTGCCCGTCGCCGCCCCTCCCCGCCGTCCTGCCGCCCTTCGCCACCCCCTCCAGCCCGTCGCCGCCCCCTCCCGCCGTCCTGCCGCCCCCTCCCACCCGTCGCCGGCCCTCCCTGTCGTCCTGCCGCCCCGTCGCCGCACCTCCCCGCCGTCCTGCCGCCCCGTCACCGCCCGTCGCCGCCGCCCTCCCGCCCCATCGCCGCCCCTCCCTGTCGCCGGCCAACCTCTTCCACCTTCCCACGGTGAGCCCCCTCTTCCACTTCCACACCCCCTTTTTTTCTTTTTTTTCTTTTCTGTTTTAGATATTAGATATAGTTTTAGATAATAAATAGTTGTAGATAGTTTACATATTAGAAAAGAAGAAGGAAAAAAAGGAAAAAGAAAAAAAAGGAAAGGAAGAAGAAGAGGGAAAGGAATAAGAAGAGGGAAAGGGAAAGGAAGAAGAAGAGGAGGAGGAGAAAAAGGAGGAGGAGAAGAAGAAGAAGAATAAGAAGAAGAAGAAGAAGAAGAAGAAGAAGAAGAAAAGGAAGAAGAGGAAGAAGAAGAAACGGAAAAGGAGGAAAAAAGAAGATGGGAAGAAGAAGAAAAAGACACATTTTTATACTTTCTTATTTAGGGTTCTGCCTTGTTTTATAGTCTCTTTCTTTTCTTTAGTTGAATGTTTTTATACTGCTAGCTAGTTGCCTAGTTTGCTGACCGAAAGAAGTTAAAATAGTTTATATGAAATTTAATTAAAGTCAACATTTTTGACGACTAGTGGTACTAATAAATTCAATTAGAGCCATCATATGTCCACAAGTGCATTGTTTTTTGAATGAGAAATGATAATTTGGTGTAGTTGATTATCTTCTGCTCAAAATTACTTATGTTATAATGTTGTATGATAATTTTGTAAGGGTACTAATTGGTCTCTTCTGCTGCTTATCAGAGATGGGGGGAAGCCGCCACCGCAGACTCCGCTCTGCCACACCGGAGTATGAGTTGGATGCTTTCGAGTTCTTCAGTATCATACTTGGGACTTCTGTATCATCCATGAGGCAGGTATATAAAAGGAGAGATCTCCCCTTCACCCATCTCATTATGATAAATCTGTTGTTTGCTACATCACTCATTGTCCCAAACTGCAGAGGCTGCCTGACACTTTTATGAACATGCTGGGTGAAGATCCACCAAATAATGTGAAGCTGCGACAGGCTGGCAACGGGTTTCGCAGGCTGTGGGACGTGGAGTTGGTGATCAAGGAGGTCCACATGTACCTGTGTCGTGGCTGGGAGAAGTTCTACCGTGCCTACGACCTATGGCTGGGGTACTTCCGTCTCTTTAGGTACAGCAACGACGCCACCATGCTCGTCATGAAGGTGTTCAACGCGACTGTGTGTCGCATGCGCTACACTGACGACGATGATGCCAGTACGTTCTGCCTCTTCTTATTCCTCTACATTTGGCTTTGTCTCACATCAATTGTTAACTGTCATTGTTGCATTTGGACAGGCAATGGGAGCAGTAGCAGCGACACTGGCTACAGCCAAAGCAGTAGCGATTCTGGTTGTAGCAAAAGCAGCAGCGATTCTGGCTGCAGCAAAGACAGCAAGGAGGATGATCCGGATTGGAGTGGGGAGGAAGAGGAGCAGAGTGGGCATCAGGCTGAGGATGACCTAGCGATGGTGGCGGCTGACCAAGGGCAAGAGATGGTGGTGGCTGACCATGGGCAAGAATTGGTGGTGGCTGAGGATCACCTAGCGAAAGTCGTACCTGTCCTGCCTGAAGATGGCCTCGCGATGGTCGTGGTGCCTGACAATGACCTCGCGCCGGTGGTGGTGCCGGCGATCCCACAGCTGGGCGACATGACCACTGATACGTCTCCGTCGTATCTATAATTTTTTATTGTTCCATGCCAATATTCTACAACTTTCATATACTTTTGGCAACTTTTTATACTATTTTTTGGGACTAACATATTGATGCAGTGCCCAGTGTCAGTTCCTGTCTGTTGCATGTTTTATGTTTCGCAGAAACCCCATATCAAACGGAGTCCAAACGGGATAAAAACGGACAGAGAATTATTTTGGAATATTTGTGATTTTTGGGAAGTAAAATCAACGCGAGACGGTGCCCGACATGGCCACGAGACAGGGGCCCACGCCCACTCCAGGTGTGCGCGCCCCCACCCTCATGGGCCCCTCATAAGGCGGATGATGCCCTTCTTTGGCCGCAAGAAAGCTAACTTTTGGAAAAAGATCTGGGCGAAGGTTTCAATCCAATCGGAGTTACGGATCTCCGGATATAAAAGAAACGGTGCCAGGGCAGAATCTGAGAACGCTGAAACAGAGAGAAACAGAGAGACAGATCCAATCTTGGAGGGGCTCTCGCCCCTCCCAAGCCATGGGAGCCAAGGACCAGAGGGGAAACCCTTTTCCCATCTAGGGAGAAGGTCAAGGAAGAAGAAGAAGAAGGGGGGGGGGCTCTCTCCCCCTTGCTTCCGGTGGCGCCGGAGCACTGCCGGGGGCCATCATCATCACTGTGATCCTCACCAACACCTCCGCCATCTTCACCAACATCTCCATCACCTTCCCCCTTCTATCTACAGCGGTCCACTCTCCCGCAACCCGCTGTACCCTCTACTTGAACATGGTGCTTTATGCTTCATATTATTATCCAATAATGTGTTGCCATCCTATGATGTCTGAGTAGATTCTCGTTGTCCTATCAGTGATTGATGAATTGCTATGATTGGTTTGAATTGCATGTTTTATTATTGGTGCTGTCCGATTGTGCCCTCCGTGTTGTGCAAGCGTGAGGGATTCCCGCTGTAGGGTTTGCAATATGTTTATGATTTTATTATGGTGGGTGGCGTGAGTGACAGAAGCACAGACTCGAGTAAGTAGGCTGTCTGCGTATGGGATAAAGGGGACTTGATACTTTAATTCTATGGTTGGGTTTTACCTTAATTATCTTTAGTAGTTGCGGATGCTTGCTAGAGTTCCAATCATAAGTGCATATGATCCAAGAAGAGAAAGTATATTAGCTTATGCCTCTCCCTCAAATAGAATTGCAATAGTGATTAACGGTCTAGTAACGTAGTCAATTGCTTAGGGACAATTTCACAAATCCTACCACCACTTTTCCACACTCTCTATATTTACTTTATTGCTTATTTATCTAAACAGCCCCTAGTTTATATTTACGTGATCTTTATTATCTTGCAAACCTATTCAACAACACTTGCAAAGTACTTCTAGTTTCATACTTGTTCTAGGTAAAGCGAACACTAAGCGTGCGTAGAATCGTATCTGTGGAAGATAGGGCTTGAGAGAGTATTTGTTCTACCTTTAGCTCCTCGTTGGGTTCGACACTCTTACTTATCGAAAGAGGCTACAACTATCCCATATACTTGCGGGTTACCAAGACCTTTTTCTGGCGCCGTTGTCGGCGGAGTCATAGCGTGGGGTGAATATTCTCGTGTGTGCTTGTTTGCTTTATCACTAAGTAATTTTTATTTGTTGTTCTTTGTTGTTTTCTATATCTTTAGTTATGGATATGGAACACGAAATACCAAAAAAGTAGTTGTGCTTGCTACTCATGGAGATGGGGAACCTCCTAAAACCCTCGATGCTCGTTATGTGACAGAAATTATGTACTACTTTGATAATCCTAAGAAAACCCCATTCAACTTTGTTATGGGAGACATGTTGGATCAACGTGAATACTTTAGGGATTATCGCTCTACACAAAAAGGGAAACTATTATGGGATCAAATTTCTATGTTGCGTTGGTATGCTAGGCAACTATGCTTGAGTTATGATTATACTTGTTGCTCTAGGATGAAGGCTCCACACCTTCCCTTTTCATGCAAATTCAATGTTAATAAAACCTTATCTTCTTATGCTAATGGTGTATATGATTACTATGATGTGGAACAAATAGAAGAAATTGTTTCTTTTATGGGTGCTTATGAGATTGAATCTATGTTTAAAGAGTTTGATGATTTTGATGATTCAGTTTATAGACCAGAAAATTTTGCTATACTTAAATATTTTTACAAGAATTATGAATACAATCACAATATTGATGCATTTATTGAGAAAGTCTCTGCTGTCCAAGAAGAGAATAATATTTTGCAGGAAGCTATGGAAGAAGAAATTGCCGAAACTGTGAGCTCATTGGATGAAAAAGATGACGAGGAGAGCAAAGAACAAAAGGAGGAAGAGAGGATTAGCTACCCGTGCCCACCTTCTAATGAGAGTAACCCTCCAACTCATACATTATTTAATGTCTCTTCGTTCTTACCGAAGGATGTTTGCTATGATGATAGCTATGATCCCGTTGATTTTCTTGAATTACCCCTTTTTGATGATGCTTGCTATGCTTGTGGCCAAGATGCCAATATGAATTATGCTTATGGAGATGAAATTTCTTTAGTTCCTTATGTTAAACATGAAATTCTTGCTATTGCACCCATGCATGATAGTCCTATTATCTTTTTGAATTCTCCAAACTACGCTATATCGGAGAAGTTTGTGCTTACTAAGGATTATATTGATGGGTTGCCTTTTACTATTGCACATGATGATTTTGATAGATATAATATGCATGTGCTTGCTGCTCCTACTTGCAATTATTATGAGAGAGGAACTATATCTCCACCTGTCTATGTTTCCAATATGATAAAATTGCAAGAAACTGCTTATACTATGCATTGGCCTTTACTTGGTGTGCATGAATTGTTCTTTTATGACATGCCGATGCATAAGAAAATAGTTAGACTTCGTTGCTGCATGATATATGTTACTTTGTGCTCACTACTAAATTAAAAATCATTGTTAATTAAAATTGGCTTTGATATACCTTGGGATCCGGGTGGATCCATTACTTGAGCACTATATGCCTAGCTTAATGGCTTTAAAGAAAGCACTGCCAGGGAGACAACCCGGAAGTTTTAGAGAGTCATTTATTTCTGTTGAGTGCTTTTATATAGTTTAAAAACAATAAAAATAAAGAGGGGAACCCAAAACTTTTCAAAAAGGAAAGTGAAAGTGAGAGAGATAAGCATTGTTGAAGTGGGAGAGCTCGAACTTTGTTCATGCTCACAGAAACTTTGTGAATCTTAATTACAGAAACTTTTCAACAAAAATAATTATCCCCTTTTACAATTCCATTTTATTATGAAAATAATGTGCTAAGGTTTGGCTTTAGGATGTTTACAATGCTTGTTGGTTTGTACGGTGCAGGACAGAAACTTTGGCTGTAGTCCGTAATTTTACATTTTTAACTAGAATGTCAAATGGTTATGATTCCTTTTGCACTGTCTTTCTGTACAAATGTTTTATTTTTCCTAATTTTTGTATAATGTTTGGGTTACCAGAAGTATGGTGAATGTTCAGATTGCTACAGACTGTTCTGTTCTTGACAGATTCTGTTTTTGATGCATAGTTTGCTTGTTTTGATGAATCTATCAATTTATATTAGTGGATTAAGCCATGGAAAAGTTATATTACAGTAGACACAATGCAAAAACAAAATATGAATTGGTTTGCAATAGTACTTGGAGTGGTGATTTGCTTTATTATACTAACGGATTTTACCGAGTTTTCTGTTGAAGTTTTGTGTGGATGAAGTGTTTGATCGAGGAGGTCTCGATACGAGGAAAAGGAAGAGAGGCAAGAGATCAAGCTTGGGGATTCCCGAGGCACCCCAAGTAAATATTCATGGAGACTCAAGCGTCTAAGCTTGGGGATGCCCCGGAAGGCATCCCCTCTTTCTTCAACAACTATCGGTATGTTTTCATATTCGTTTCGTTCTTGCGATATGTGCAAGTCTTGGAGCGTCTTTTGCATTTAGTTTTCATTTTTCTTTTATGCACCATGCTGGTATGAGATAGTCCTTGGTTGATTTATAGAATGATCATTGCACTTCACTTAGATCTTTTGAGTATGGTTTTATAGAATGCTTCATGTGCTTTACTTATATCGTTTGAAGTTTGGATTGCCTGTTTCTCTTCACATAGAAAACCGCCATTTGTAGAATGCTCTTTTGCTTCACTTATATTTGTTAGAGCATGGGAATATCTTTTTTTAGAAAGAATTAAACTCTCTTGCTTCACTTATATCTATTTAGAGAGATGACAGGAATTGGTCATTCACATGGTTAGTCATAAAATCCTACATAAACTTGTGGATCACTGAATATGATATGTTTGATTCCTTGCAATAGTTTTGCGATATAGAGATGATAATATGTGGGAGGTACTAGTAGATGGTTGTGTTTAGTAAGGATGTTGGTGTTAAGGTTTGTGATTCCCAAAGCATGCACGTATGGTCTACTAACTATATAACCAAATTGGCGCGCATTATATTTTGATTGTTTATCTTTGTGTGAAGGTCGGAGGCGCGCGATGGTTAACTCCTACCAACCTCCCCCCTAGGAGCATGCGTGTAGTACTTTGTTTCAAGGGCTAATAAAATTTTGCAATAAGTATGTGAGTTCTTTATGACTAATGTTGAGTCCATGGATTATACGCACTTTTACCTTTCCATCATTGCTAGATTCGTCGGTACCGCGCATTGCCCTTTCTTACCTCGAGAGTTGGTGCAAACTTCGCCGGTGCATCCAAACCCCGTGATATGATATGCTCTATCACACATAAGCCTCCTTATATCTTCCTCAAAACAGCCACCATACCTACCTATCATGGCATTTCCAAAGCCATTCCGAGATATATTGCCATGCAACTTCCATCATCATCATATACATGACTTGAGCATTCATTGTCATATTGCCTTGCATGATCGTAAGATAGCTAGCATGATGTTTTCATGGCTTGTCCGTTTTTTGATGTCATTGCTACGCTAGATCGTTGCACATCCCGGTACACTGCCGGAGGCATTCATATAGAGTCATATCTTTGTTCCAGTATCGAGTTGTAATATTGAGTTCTAAGTAAATAAAAGTGTTATGATCATCATTATAGAGCATTGCCCCATAAAAAAAATAAAAAAAATAAAAAAATGAAAGGCCAAAGAAGCCTAAATAAAAAAAGGGGGCCAAAGAAGCCCACCCAAAAAAAAGAAAAAGGAAAAAAAAGAAAAAGAGAGAAAAAGGGGCAATGTTACTATCCTTTTACCACACTTGTGCTTCAAAGTAGCACCATGTTCTTCATATAGAGAGTCTCCTATGTTATCACTTTCATATACTAGTGGGAATTTTCATTATAGAACTTGGCTTGTATATTCCAACGATGGGCTTCCTCAAATGCCCTAGGTCTTCATGAGCAAGCATGTTGGATGCACACCCACTTAGTTTCCAGTTTGAGCTTTCATACACTTATAGCTCTAGTGCATTCGTTGCATGGCAATCCCTACTCCTCGCATCGACATCAATTGATGGGCATCTCCATAGCCCATTGATTAGCCACGTCGATGTGAGACTTTCTCCCTTTTTGTCTTCTCCACATGACCTCCACCATCATATTCTATTACGCCCATAGCGCTATATCCATGGTTCACGCTCATGTATTGCATGAAAGTTGAAAAAGTTTGAGAGTAATAAAGTATGAAACAATTGCTTGGCTGACACCGGGATAGGCATGAGGGGTACCTTGTGTTAAGAAAAGGGAGCATACAAGACTATATGATTTTGTAGGGATACCGTTCTGGAAGCATTGATATTTTGAAAGACATGATTGTTTGTTTGGATGCCCTAAGTATTATTGTTTTTATGTCAAATGATTGACTATTGCTTTGAATCACTCGTGTCTTAATATTCATGCCATGATTAGATACATGATCAAGATTATTCTAGGTAGCATTTCACATCAAAAATTATCTTTTTTATCATTTACCTACTCGAGGACGAGCAGGAATTAAGCTTGGGGATGCTGATATGTCTCTGTTGTATCTATAATTTTTTATTGTTCCATGCCAATATTCTACAACTTTCTTATACTTTTGGCAACTTTTTATACTATTTTTTGGGACTAACATATTGATCCGGTGCCCAGTGCCAGTTCCTGTCTGTTGCATGTTTTATGTTTCGCAGAAACCCCATATCAAACGGAGTCCAAATGGGATAAAAACGGATGGAGAATTATTTTGGAATATTTGTGATTTTTGGGAAGTAAAATCAACGCGAGACGGTGCCCGACATGGCCACGAGATAGGGCCCCACCCCCACTCCAGGTGGGCGCGCCCCCACCCTCGTGGGCCCCTCGTAAGGCGGTTGATGCCCTTCTTTGGGCGCAAGAAAGCTAATTTTTGGAAAAAGATCTGGGCGAAGGTTTCAATCCAATCGGAGTTACGGATCTCCGGATATAAAAGAAACGGTGCCAGGGCAGAAACTGAGAATGCAGAAACAGAGAGAAACAGAGAGACAGATCCAATCTCGGAGGGGCTCTCGCCCCTCCCAAGCCATGGGAACCAAGGACCAGAGGGGAAACCCTTATCCCATCTAGGGAGAAGGTCAAGGAAGAAGATTAAGAAGGGGGGCTCTCTCCCCCTTGCTTCCGGTGGCGCCGGAGCACTGCCGGGGGCCATGATCATCACCGTGATCTTCACCAACACCTCCGCCATCTTCACCAACATCCTCATCACCTTCCCCCTTCTATCTACAATGGTCCACTCTCCCGCAACCCGCTGTACCCTGTACTTGAACATGGTGCTTTATGCTTCATATTATTACCCAATGATGTGTTGCCATCCTATGATGTCTGAGTAGATTCTTGTTGTCCTACGGGTGATTGATGAATTGCTATGATTGGTTTGAATTGCATGTTTTATTATTGGTGCTGTCCTATTGTGCCCTCCGTGTCGCGCAAGTGTGAGGGATTCCCGCTGTAGGGTTTGCAATATGTTTATGATTTGCTTATGGTGGGTGGCGTGAGTGACAAAAGCACAGACCCGAGTAAGTAGGTTGTCTGCATATGGGATAAAGGGGACTTGATACTTTAAAACTATGGTTGGCTTTTACCTTAATGATCTTTAGTAGTTGCGGATTCTTGCTAGAGTTCCAATCATAAGTGCATATGATCCAAGAAGAGAAAGTATGTTAGCTTATGCCTCTCCCTCAAATAGAATTGCAATAGTGATTACCGGTCTAGTAACGTAGTCAATTGCTTAGGGACAACTCCTGCCACCACTTTTCCACACTCGCTATATTTACTTTATTGCTTCTTTATCTAAACAACCCCTAGTTTATATTTACGTGCTCTTTATTATCTTGCAAACCTACTCAACAACACTTGCAAAGTACTTCTAGTTTCATACTTGTTCTAGGTAAAGCGAACACTAAGCATGCGTAGAGTCGTATCTGTAGCAGATAGGGCTTGAGAGAGTATTTGTTATACCTTTAGCTCCTCGTTGGGTTCGACACTCTTACTTATCGAAAGAGGCTACAACTATCCCGTATACTTGCGGGTTATCAAACACGCCAATTGTGGTAGAAGACTACATCCCACTGCCTCCACCGCCTCGCCGCTCCTGGCGCATCAGGATGACGAAGGAGAAGGAGAAGAACAATGAGTACTGAACTATGTTACGTATGTCAGATCTCCAAAATGATCTATATATACTTAGCTTTGTTTCCTCCGGAATGACATAAGTTAGCTCTAAGTTAGCTCTAATATGCTTAGTTACCTATGTTAGCTCTAATATGCTTAGTTACATATGTTAGCTCTAATATGCTAAGTTATCTCTAATATGCTTAGTTTCCTATAGGTTAGCTCCAAAATTACTTATGTTAGCACAAAATGACCAAGTTTACATAATAAGCTTATAGTCTTCTTCTTCTTCTTCTTCTTCTTCTTCTTCTTCTTATTCTTTTTCTTCTCCTTCTTCTTCTTCTTCTTCTTCTTCTTCTTATTCTCCAAAATGACATAAGTTAGCTCTAAGTTAGCTCTAATATACTTAGTTTCCTATAGGTTAACTAAAAAATTACTTATGTTAGCACAAAATGACCAAGTTTACATAATAAGCTTATAGTCTTCTTCTTCTTCTTCTTCTTCTTCTTCTTCTTCTTCTTCTTCTCCTTCTTATTCTTCTAGTCTTCTTCTAGTATTCTTCTAGTCTTCTTCTTCTTCTTCTTCTTCTTCTTCTTCTTCTTCTTCTTCTTCTTCTTCTTCTTCTTCTTCTTCTTCTTCTTCTTCTTCATTTTC